>NC_051391.1:1722227-1724727 GCF_015228065.2 Penaeus monodon | reverse complement strand
TCCTCTCTCTCTCTCTCCTCTCCTCTCTCATCTCTCCTCTCTTCTCTCTCTCTCGTTCTCCCTCTCTCGCCCCCTCTTTCTCCTATCCCTTCTCCTTTCTATCCTTCATTCTCCCGTATCATTCTCTAGCCTTCGCTTTTATCTTCATAATACTCTAATTCCTCTCTCTTATGTTCTTCCATTTCTCATTCTCTTCCTCCGAATATACAATAACGACGTGGGAATCCGGATGAAGCGAGAAAAGCAAAATTAGTCATGACTAATAACTGCATGATCGAAATCGCCGTGGGAGATCCAGGAACGAGAGAGAAAATAGCAAGATCAGATATCAGAAGGAGAGAGAGAGAGAGAGAGAGAGAGAGAGAGAGAGAGAGAGAGGAGAGAAGAGAGAAGAGAGAGAGAGAGAGAGAGAGAGAGAGAGAGAGAGAGAGAGAGAGAGAGAGGATAGATAGATAAATAGATAGATAGATAGATAGATAGATAGATAGATAGATAGAGAGAAAGATATATATATATATATATATATATATATATATATATATATTATATATATATATAGAGAGAGAGAGAGAGAGAGAGAGAGGAGAGATAGAGAGAGAGAGAGAAAACGAGTATCATTTCTACCGTAATATTTACTCCTTGCATAATGATTAATCCCGTTCTGTCTCATCCGTCTGTTCGAAGGAAAATGGTGAGTTTGGTTCCTCTGATGGTTATTCTGAAGACAGGCTTTGTGGTTCATGCTCTTAGTTGCGCAGTATACTATATGGAGTGCATGGATTGATGTATCAACGCACGCACACGCAATTCCACACATGTATGTATGTGTACACATATGTAAATAAACAAATAAAAACAAACGAACAAATAAATGAATAAATAAATAAATAAATAAATATAAACATATATATATATATATATATATATATATATATATATATATATATATATATGTATTATATATATATATTATATATATATATGTGTATATATATATATATATATATATATATTCAATATACTTATATATATATATATATATATATATATATATATATATATATATATATATATATATATATATTATATATATGCGTGTGTGTATGCGTGTGTATGTGTATGTGTGCATGTGTGTGTGTATAGATATATCTATATATCCATTTATTTATCTTTTGATTTTCCTATTCATTTATTCACTTTTACACAAACACACATATTACAACATACACATGTACCATCACGCAAAATCCCTGAGCATTGTTTTTTATTCTGTGCAATACGTTGATTAGTCAGGATACATTTTCGGTGTTTACCATTTCACTTTTGAAGTATTTTGAGCCCGAATGAACAATGGCTTGGCTAATGAGTGAAATTGTTCGCATCGCCCCGTCCGTGTAATGAAAATGGATATTTCATCGCTTGCTGAATAATCTGTAAATTTCAGAACGCGCTATCGATTCGCTATAAAACACAGACCATGGCCACTTCATCAGCTGCCGCACTGCCCGGTCCTTGTCCACGGAGGCCACCTTCTGCCATGGCCACGGATGCTGTTGCCATCGTCTGGCCTCACCTGTCGTGACGGTGGCAGGAAAGATCCACTGAATTGGGACCATTGAACAAACCGCTGAATTGGGTTCAGTGAACAAACCACTGAATTGGTCCCGTTGAACAAACCGCTGAATTGGGTTCAGTGAACAAACCACTGAATTGGTCCCGTTGAACAAACCGCTGAATTGGACTCTTTGAACAAACCACTGAATTGGACCCATTGAACAAACCGCTGAATTGGGCTCATTGAACAAACCACTGAATTGGGCCCATTGAACAAACCACTGAATTGGGCCCATTGAACAAACCACTGAATTGGGCCCATTGAACAAACCACTGAATTGGGCTCACTGAACAAACCACGGAATTGGGCCCATTGAAAGAGAGAGAGAGAGAGAGAGAGAGAGAGAGAGAGAGAGAGAGAAGAGAGGAGAGAGGAGAGAGGAGAGAGAGAGAGAGAGAGAGAGAGAGAGAGAGAGAGAGAGAGAAAAAGAGAGAGAGGAGAGAGAAAGAGAGAGGGGAGAGAGGAGAGAGAGGAGAGAGAGAGAGAGAGAGAGAGAGAGAGAGAGAGAGAGAGAGAGAAGAGAGAGAGAGAGAGAGAGAGAGAGAGAGAGAGAGAGAGAGAGAGAACACGTCCTGACACTAACACGAACTGCAGAAGCGTTGCAACTGTTCGTTTTTCAAAGATACAAAATTCGTCGCTTGATATTTTGCAATCGTGTGTTCTTCACTTATATTCCTTTCGGCACAAGGCTGCAGCGCGGACGACGTCAGATTAAAGACTGGAACCGAACTCCCGCAAAAAGAGAAAAGAAAGAAAAAAAAGAAAGAAAAAAAATTAAGAAGACAAAGAAAAAAAACATCTGGAGAGAGAGAGAGAGAGAGAGAGAGAGAGAGAGAGAGAGAGAGAAGAGAGAGAGAGAGAGAGAGAGAGAGAGAGAGAGAGAGA
>NC_051391.1:1709727-1717227 GCF_015228065.2 Penaeus monodon | reverse complement strand
GAGGAGGAGGAGGAGGAGGAGGAAGGGGGGAGGTGGAGGAGGAAGAGGAGGAGGAAGAGGAGGAGGAGGAAGAAGAAGAAGTAGAAGGAGGGAGAGGAGGAGGAGGAGGAGGAGGAGGAGGAGGAGGAGGAGGAGGAGGAGGAGGAGGAGGAGGAGGAGGAGGAGGAGGAGGAGGAGGAAGAAGAAGGAGGAGGAAGAGGAGGAGGAGGAGGAAGAGGAGGAGGAGGAGAGGAGGAGGAGGAGGAGGAGGAGGAGGAGGAGGAGGAGGAGGAGAAGAAGGAGGAGACGGAGAAGGAGAAGGAGGAGAAGGAAGATGAGAATAAGGATGAGAATGAGAATGAGAAGAAGAAGGAGAAAGAGAAGAAGGAAGATGAGACAGAGACAGAGATAGATAGATGAGGAAAAGGAGAAGGAAGAGACAGAGGCAGAAGAGGAGGAATAGGATATGTGCACAAAAGAACAAAAACAAAAACACCCACACACGTATACGTACATATGATAGGCTACGTTGAATGACCCAAGTCTGGTAAATTTCGGTAAGTCGGTTCCTGTTTCGTTACGTCAGACTTTTACGTTTTTTTCGTTACGTTAGACTTTTCGTTACGTCAGACTTTTACGGTTTTTCGTTACGTCAGAGTAGCTCCGGCGCAGATAAGGGCATGTCGTAACAGCAACGAACTTTATAAATATACTAAAACATAATCAAAGTTCCAGGCGAAGTTGTTTCCACTGTTCTTGCTGTTTGTCGAGGTGTTTTTGTCCATAAAGGTTAGTTTTACTTTCGTAGAATGATTAAAGGATTAAAGGCAAGAAATATGTAAATGGATAAAGAAGAAGAAGGAGAAGAAGAAAGAGAGGAGGAAGTAAAAGAAGGAGAAGAAGAAGAAGATGAATGAGAAAAAAAAGAAAAGAAAAAGAAAAAGAAAAAGGAAAAGGAAAGGAAAAAGAAAAAAAAAAGAAAAAAGAAAGAAAAGAAAAGAAAAGAAAATAAAAGAAAAAGAAGAAAAAAAAGAAAAGAGAAAAGAAGAAGAAGAAGGAGAGAGAGAGAGAGAGAGAGAGAGAAAGAGAGAGAGAGAGAGAGAGAAAACAAGACGCCACTGGAAACGATTGCATTAGAGAAATAGGAGTTACATTAAAGCAAATGGCAAAGCTCTCGTGTTAACAATGGCGTTGGGATAAGGAGCACCTTTTGTCCCCCGGCGAGAGGCTTTAGGAGGGAGGGGGGGGGGAGGGAGAGGGAGGGAGGAGGGAGAGGGGGGGGAGGGAGAGGGGGGGAGGGAAGGGAGGGAGGGAGGGGGGGGGAGGGGGGAAGGGAGGGGGAGGGGGAGGGGGGGGGAGGGGGGGGGAGGGGGGGGGGGGAGGGGAGGGAGGGGAGGGAGGAGGGGGGGGGGGGAGGGGGGAGGGGGAGGGAGGGAGGGGGGGGGGGGGGAGGGAGGGAGGGGAGGGGGAGGGAGGGAGGGGGGGGGGGGGGGAGGGGGGGGGGAGGGGGGGAGGGGGGGAGGGAGGGGGGAGGGAGAGGGAGGGGAGTGGAGGGGGGGAGGGGAGGGGGGGAGGGGGGGAGGGGGGGAGGGAAGAGGGGGGGAGGGGGGGGAGGGAGAGGAAGAAGAGAAAGAGAGAGAGAGAGAGGGGGAGGGGAAAAGAGAAGAAGGGGGGGGGGGGGGGGAGAGGGGAGAGAGGAGAGAGGGGAGAGAGGGGAGGGGAGAGAGAGAGAGAAAGAAATAGAAAGACCGAAAGAAATAGAAAGGCAGAGAAGCAGAGAATGACAATAAGAAAGAAAGAGAGAGAGAGAGAGAGAGAGAGGGGAGAGGAGAGGGGAGGGGGGGGGGGGAGAGAAGAGACCGAGAGAGAGGAATTTAGAAGGGGAGAGAGAGAGGGGGGGGGGGCGGATATCTGAGTGTTAGAATAATAACCATTTTGGGAGAAAAGGCGCTTGCTCAAAGGGTCAGATTTGAGGCCTATTATCCTGCTGGAGAAAGACCGCGTTTTTGGTTCTTTGCTTTTATTCTATTTTCTCCTTTGTTATTCCTCTCTTTTGCCCTCTTTTTTCTTCTTCTTCTTCTCTCTTCTCTGTCTTTCACTCTCAGGCAGTTCGTCTGTTTTTTTTTCTCTCTTTCTCTTTCTTTGCCTCTCTGTGTTTCTCTCTCTCTCCTCCTCTCTCTTCTCTCTTTTTTCCCCTCTCTCTCTCTCTCGCCTCTCTCTCTCTCTTCTCTCCCCCCCCTTCTCCTCTCTCTCCCCCCTATCCCTTTTCTCTTTTTCCCTTTTTTTCCCCCTCCTTCCCCCCCCCCCCTCCTCTCCTGCGTCCTTTTGGGAGTTTTTTTTTTTCCCTATAAAAAAGGCAAAATTTTTCGAATGGGATTCCCTAGAATTTCGAATGAGATTATTATTTTCCTCCTTAAGCCTAATGGACTCGGGAAGAGCCTTCAGAGAACATTTAAAGGCCGGGGGGGGGGAGAATGGAAATAGAATCATACTTTTCACATATATGTATGTAAAGGGAGGTATGTATTTCATATAATGTAATTTCACACAAACCATATAAATACGCACACACACACACACACACCCCACACACACACAAAAATTAAAAAATATATATATATTATATAATATATATATATAATATATATATATATTTTTATGTATGTATGTATGTATATATGTATTTAAAACCAAAAAGTATCTATTTTATCTATCTCCAAAGTGTGTGTATATATATGTAAAACCCCACAACACCCCACACACACACACCACACACAAAACACAACCCCCAAATACAAACCCCCACACACCAAAAAAAACCCCACAACACACCACACACAAAATATATTTATATATATATATAAAATAAAATTTTTATATATTTTACATAATATATTATATATATAATTTTAATATTTTATATAATATAAAAATATATATTATAATATGTAAACAGTCTATAAAATGGGACACACCCCCACAAAACACACACACAAACAACACACCCCACACACACAAAAAATTATTATATATGATATATTTTATATATATTATTATATATATATAAAAATATATATTATATATATATTAAAATATATATATAAAATATAGATATATATTTTAATTTTAATTTTATATATATATATATATTGTGTTTTGTGTGTGGTGTGTGTGTGTGTGTGTTTTGTGTGTGTGTGTGTGTGTGTGTGTGTGGGGGGTGTGTGTTTGGGGGGTAAAATATACAGGGCTGTTTAAAATAATAAATATATATAGATAAAATTATATATATATATAAATATAGTAATATGAATAAAAATATAGGGAAATACACACACACGCACAAACAAACACACACACACATACACACACACCACACAACACACACCAACACACACACACACAACCCCCACACACACACCACACACACACACACACACACCCCAAAAACAAAATATAATATAATATTTTATATAAAATAATATATTAAAATATATAATAAATAATATATATAATATATATAATATATATATATTATATATAAATTATATATATATATGTGGTGTGGGTGTGTGTGTGTGTGGTGTGTGTGGGTGGTGTGTGGTGTGGAAATAATGATTTACATATATATATATTATAATATATTTATATTATATATATATATATATATATATATATATATATATATATGTGTGTGGGGTGTGTTGTGTGTGTGTGTGTGTGTGTGTGTGTGTTTTGGGTGTGTGTGTGTGTTGGTGTGTGTGTGTTGTGGTGTTATCAATATAGATATTTAAATATATATTTTATAATATATATATATATATATATTTAATATATATATATAATGTATATATATACATATATATATAAATAATATATATATTTATAATTATATATTTTAAAATATAGAGGAGAGAGAGAGAGAGAGAGAGGGGAGGGAGGAGAGAGAGAGAGAAGAGAAGGAGGAGAGGAGAGAAAGAGAAAGAGAAAGAGAAAGAGAAGAGAGAGAGAGAAGAGAGAGAGAGAGAGAGTTATATAAGAGAGAGGGGAGAGAGAGAGAGAAGAGAGAAGAGAGAGAGAGAGAGAGAGAAAGAGAGAGAGAGAGAGAGACAGAGAGGAGAGAGAGAGAGAGAAGAGGGAGAGAGAGAAGGAGAGAGAGAGAGAGAGAGAGAGTATAAACGCACACACACCCCACACACACAGCCCCTCCCTCCCCTCCCCCACCCCCCAAAAAAAATTGAACAAGAACAGACAAAAAAAAAAAGTATAGAGGAAAATGAAGAGGCAACTAACGCAGAAAATTAAGAACCCAAGAGAGACAAAGAAAAGATAAAGAAAGAAAGAAAGAAAGAAAGAAAGAAAGAAAAGAAAAAAAAACACGAAAATTGATCGTTACACTTTGCTCGGGATTACAAAACGGTGTCAATACATTTATGTGCGGAATTTTGGAGGAAAATGTTAAAATGATGATGATGGTGGTGATGGTGATGAGGATGGTGGTGGTGATGGTGGTGGTGGTGATGGTGATGAGGATGGTGGTGGTGATGGTGGGGGGTTTATGGTGGGGTGAAGTGGTGGTATTGGTGGTGGTGATGGGGGGGTGGTGTGGTGGTGGTGTTGTGGGGGGTATTGGTGGGGTGTGGTGGTGATGGGGTGGTGTAGTGGTGGTATTTTGGTGGTGAGGTGGTGGTGGTGTGGTGGTGGGATGATGATGATGATATGAGGATGATGATGATAGATGATGATGATGAGATGATGATGAGATGATGTGATGATGATGATGATGATGATGATATGAGATGATGATGATGATGATGATGATGATGATGATGATGATGATGATGAGGCTGGTGTTGGTTTTAACGATGATAAGGCACTAACTACCAGTAAATCTTGTAAATACTTTTTTTTTGAAATAAGGCATTTCTGCTATGAAAGTCATGCAAAACAGGGATTACCATCAACAATAATAAAAAAAATCTACAGGGGATATGCAGATGAACAATAAAGATAAAAGCAGTGATAACCAAGCAAAAATAGAATGAAAGGAGGGGAGTGCCAGAATGCATGATGCAAAAGCCGAATTGGGAACAAAGCGAGGAATTGGTGATAATGAAGGTTTAAGGAAAGCATTAATCACCGCAACATAATTGGCAAAATCTCCATTACTATTTGTAAGGAGAGTTAAAACTGCCTTTTTTTTTTTTTTTTTTTTTTTTTTTTTTTTTTTTTTTTTTTTTACTTCCGCTGAATCGTAAATAAACAGTTTATCAATTCCAGGGAAGTTGGTGGCGTTATTGCAATGTCGTTTCCTTGCATTTGCTCCTTTGCACATTGCACTGACGAGTTTCTGAAGATACTTTATCATCTAGTTGCTTCCCAAAGTTGCTTCGTCCAATAAAGTTAAATGAAAAATAATGTTATTGTTAGTTTTTTGAAGGAGTAAAAAAAAAAAGAAAAAAAAAATACGCGAACGAGAATACGATACGTATTTGCTGATAATTGTAGAATTTATTGCCTATTTGGACAAGGCTCATTTCTCGGACAAAGAACTGAATTGTGGCAAAAAGGTAATGTCTGTTAGCGTTTTTTTCTCTCTCTTTCATTCTCTGTCTCTGTCTCTGGCTCTGTCTGTCTGTTCTCTGTCTGTCTGTCTGTCTGTCTGTCTGTCTCTCTCCCTCTCTTTCCCCCCCCTCTCTCTCCCTCCCTCTCCCTCTTCTCCCCCCCCCTGCAATACTCGAAAGCACCTCAATCAAGCGATATCATAAGCCTCCAAATACCACCAATGATACGTATTGTAAAGTTGGAAGTAAGAAAGGAGAATCAGCCATATATCAACACCTCAGATGCAAGTGTCCTTAAGAAATGTAATATCTGAACAGAGAGAGAGAGAAAAAAAGAGGATTATAACCACGAAAAAAAAGAAAAGAAAAGAAAAGAAAAAGACACACACACACACACACACACACACACACACACACACACACACATATATATATATATATATATATATATATACTAAAATAAGATATAATATATATATAATATATATATATAATAGATATATAATATATAATAGATATATATGTATATGATAGATATATATTATTATATATAATAGATGTATATAGTATATATAATATATATATATATATATATATATATATATAATATATAATATATATATATATATATAATATTATAATCTAGGATATATCATAATATATATATATTTATATTATCTAGGATATATATATATATCATCATCAATAAACGGTATGCTCATGCTTGAGCAGCCGTGGACCTCTCCACCATCCTTCGCCACTAAACTCGATCTTACGCTTTTCTTTCCACACATGTATATAAATATATATATGATATATAATATATATATATATATTATATATATATATATATATTATTATATATACATATATATATATAGATTATATATATATATATATGTATATATATAAATATATATATATATATATATAATATAATAATATATATACTATATGATATTCATATAAAATAAAAAGAAAAAATATAAAAACATACACACAAAAACACACACACACACAAACACAATACACATGCACACACACACACACACACACACACACACACACACACAACAACACACACACATATATATATATATATATATATATATATATATATATATATATATATGTGAGGCCGCGGTGGCCGAGTGGTTAGAGTATCGGACTAAAGACTATCACGACGGCAATCTGAGTTCTAGGGTTCGAGTCACCGGCTGGCGCGTTGTTCCCTTGGGCAAGGAACTTCACCTTGATTGCCTACCTTGTCACTGGGTGGCCAAGCCAGCCCAAAGTCTGTGCTGGTCCCAAGCCCGGATAAATAGAGAGAATGATTACCTAAAAGGTAACACCGGCACTCTCCGTGGAAAGGAACTGGGGACCCTACCACGTACTCACTCCAAGAGCATCACAACATGAAAGTACAATTAAGTATCATGCTGTCACAGTCAATGTCAGAATCTGGCAGGGTACCATAAAACAATTATATATATATACATTATATATATATATATATATATATATATATATATATATATATATATATATATATATATATATATATATATTACTAGAATGCCATCCCTGAAGAAAAACTTTTTGGAAGGGATTTAGAATAACTTCATCAGTAAGGTATGAAATGATGGGATTAGTAATTGCACTCTTATAAACTCTATAAATCGGAATTCTCTCTCTTCTTCCTTTTCTTTGTTCATCTTTTAGCCTTCCCTCTCTTTCTCTCTTTCTGCCTCTCTCTCTCTCTCTCTCTCTCTCTCTCTCTCTCTCTCTCTCTCTCTCTCACTCTTTCTAACAGTACAAATAGAATGTCGCAGAAGACGAGTTGCAGCCTCCTTGAGCCGCCAAGATTTTGCATTCTTGTCAAACACCCTGGTTATCTCTCCATCAGCCCGTGCCAAGCCTATTAGGAAAGTGGCAGACGTTTTAAAACTTTTTTTTCAAC
>NC_051391.1:1677227-1682227 GCF_015228065.2 Penaeus monodon | reverse complement strand
TTAACTTCTAGGATTCATTAGATCTGATTTTTGATACTAATGAGTTGCTTATTTTCTCCAGATTAATTTATATCTGTTTAATGTTTTTTTGTTAATCTTTTATAAACGCATTTTCCCCCTACGGTAATGAATCAGAAATCACATAGGCCCGTTTAATGTAGTCTTTTCTTTCATTTACAATTTCGTGATAGATTTAGATTTACGTTTTTTAAATGATCTCTCCATGCATCAATTAAAGAAAATTATAATTCAAAAGATTTGCAACATTTTGACTTCCCTTCTCGGTCACTGCTGCGGTATTGCCATAAGTTCTTCATAATCTATTTATCTTTTTTCGGTCCCTTCTAATACTTATTATTATTATAATTATTGTTATTACTATTATTATTATTATTATTTCATTATTATCATTATTATCATTATTATTGTTATTATTATTACTGTTATTATTATTTTTTTTTATAATTTTAGATATGGCATCACTAATATATTTGAAAAATAAGAAACAGATTAGCTAGGTATGATGAGGTGCCAGTTGCCCATATATATATATTTTTGGCGGTATTTTGAAATGGAATTCTAGATAAGTCATCAATAATAGAAAAAGGAAAAAGAAATGAATCAGCAAGGTATGAGGTTACCAGTTTCCCATAATTACTGCCATACCTCGGGGAATTCCACAAGGAAGAACCTCTCTCTCACTCTCACTCTTACTCTCACTCTTACTCTCTGTGTCTCTGTTATTCTTTCTCTCTCACCCTCACTTTCCTCTCTCTCTCTCTCTTTCTCTCTCTCTCTCTCCTCTCTCTCTCTCTCTCTCTCTCTCTCTCTCTCTCTCTCTCTCTCTCTTTCTCTTTGGCCACTGTCTGTAATCATTTTTTTAGAACAGAAAATCAGGCTCAGTCACATTCTCCTTTGAAACAAGAGAAAAAGATGACCGTTAGGGGGAAAAAAAATCCACGCTCATTTCTTTGTGCACCAGTGATGAACGCAACAAAGGAAGGGACCGTTGCAACGAGGGAGAAAGGACAATGCAGGGCACGGGTGACGCGATAATGCATTTCAATACTGCATTTCAATACTGCATGGAGGTATAGTACAGTACAGGATTCACATCTGACATACACAGTTTCCAAAATCTGTAAAAGATAAAGAAGAAAGAAAGAAAAGAAAAGAAAGAAAGAAAAGAAAACGCGGATAATGAATCACACAGCAAAAAGAAACCAACAATAAATAAAATAAAACCGGTCTCCTTTCACATAAAAAACACAGGGATTCTGAAAACTAGAATCTTCTCGAAACACTTTTTTTTTCTTTTTTTTTGTATTTTTTTCCCAAAATATTCTGATTCGTCGCGAAAGCCTTATACATCTAGTAATATATAAAAAACCGTCAGTCATATTGTTTGTTTGTTATCTCATTCTCCAAATGGGTTGTGTTTTTTTTTAAATTTACTCCGCCATTTTGCATAGGACATACATACACATATGTTTATATTAATAATTATTCATCTACCTAGCTAGTTTGATACATATACCGATAAAAATGCACATACACACAAGCGCACACACACACACACATACACACACACACACACACACACACACACACACACACGCACACACACACACACACACACACACACACACACACACACACACACGCACGCACGCATTCACACTTAACCTATCTATCTGTCTATCTATTTATCCATCTGCCTATCTATATGTATGTATTCATACATATATCAATCTATCAATCTATCTGTCTCTCTGTCAGTCTATCTATTTATCAGTCTACCTGTCTATCTATCTATCTATCTATCTATCTATCTATCTATCTATCAATCTATCTATCACTCTATATCAATTTATTGATACATGTCTCTATCAATCTATCTATCTATCAATATATCTGTCTACCTACCTCTCTACTTATATATCTATCAATCAATCTACCCTTCCATCCATCTCTCTACCTATCTAATCTCAATACCAGAAAGACCAACTCACTCACTCAGTCACGCACACACTCAGCCACTCACGCACTCACTCACTCCCTCACGCACTCAGTCACTCACGCACTCACTCAGCCACTCACGCACTCACTCAACTCAACACTCACGCACTCAATCACTCACGCACCATCAATCACGCACTCACACACTCAATCACTCACGCACTCAATCACTCACGCACTCCGTCACCTCACGCACTCCGTCACTCCCTCACGCACTCATTGAGTCACGCACTCCCTCACTCCCTCACGCATTTACTCACTCACTCCCTCACGCACTCACTCACTCACTCGAGAAAGCTATGCATTGCAGGAAAAGCCTCGAGGACACCGCAACGAGGGAAAACACGGGGAAGACGAACTCATGCAACATCCGGCGCTTGCAACGATGCAACGCGGCGAGACTGAGGAGCGAAGGGCGAACGGAGATACCAGACGCCCACAAAGGAAATTAGTTCATGCTTGGGCGTGCGTCTCGGCCCGAACTATGCCATTGTGCTTGCGGTGTCGAAGGAGCAGGAGGAGGAGGAGGAGGAGGAGGAGGAGGAGGAGGAGGAGGAGGAGGAGGAGGAGGAGAGGAGGAGGTGGAAGAGGAGGAGGAGAGGAGGAGGAGGAGGAGGAGGAGGAGGAGGAGGAGGAGGAGGAGGAGGAGGAGGAGAGGAGGAGGGAGGAGGAGGAGGAGGAAGGAGGAGGAGGAGGAGGAGGAGGAGGAGGAGGAGGAGGAGGAGGAGGAGGGGCAGCCCGCGAGCTTGTGGGTGAGGGGCGGCCGTGAGCTGTGTTACTGTTGTCGTTTTTGCAATTGCTGTTATTGCTAATGTTGACGTTACTGTTGCCTTTATTGTATTAATTATGACGATTATTACCGTTGATATTAACTTATCACTGTCATCATTATCCTTGTTATTATCGTTACCATTACCATTATTACTATCATCATTACTATCACTATTGCTACCATCATCATTGACATGGTAATTATCATTCTTATTGTTATTATCATCATCATTATCATCATCATCATCATTTTCATCATCATAAATATTATCATCACTTTTGTACCACTGCCATTGCCACTGATAGTAATACCATAATTTCTAATGATATTAATAATGTAAATAAGAATAACAACAGTCGTTAAAATTTGTTGTTACCACTATGGTTATTTAGATAACAATAATGACATTGTCAACACCGTCACACATGTTCTTTGTTATCAGTGTTATCTATGTTATTCGTTCCATGTTATTTACCTTCATATGAATTTCACTTTCGTTCTTTGAGTTCCTTACAAGGGCGCTGAAAAGCCAATTAGCATGGGCAGAGAGATGACGAGGAGGATAGCGAGAATGATGTTCAAGGAGTGTCAAAAGCGAAGGATAAAAGAGAAAAATGAAGAGAGAGCGTGACGGTGCTTGGAGCGGGGCGAATGAAAGAGCTTAAATAAAAAAGAGAAAGGAATTTTGTTCTCTTTTTTATAGTAGGCCTATCTACGACTTTTTTTATGGCTCTTTGCTAGATGTGCATCTACAGTTAGGTTAGTAATACTCTGTAGCTTCTACAGTGAGAGTAAACATACGCTGTGGCATGTCGGCAAAGCTACGCACAAGTAGATAATTCTCCCATCTTTCCAATCTTTTACGTAAATATGAAAAAAAAATGATGAATTCAGGGCCCTGAGCTCCGAGAAAGACTTATAGCTGGGCAATTAAGACATCGTGTTTTCAAGTAATGTAATTATCTATAATCATAAAATAGAGTAAAACAGTTCTCAGGAATCATTCTCCACCACGGCAGGGATTTTTGCCCTCTTTATTGCCCGAAAGGAGCACAGGCATGGCATGTTTCAGATACATCAATATTTCGCTGTCCGCCGTCCGTCGTGGTTTAAAATACGACCCTTGGCTTCAGCGACTTCAGCCTTTACACCTTTGACCACGGCAAAACCCCCGTTCACGGCGGACGGTGATGAATGGAGGTCTCTGAAAGAAGCCGGTGGAAGTCTAGATCAACGGTGTTTGCCGTTTGATAAGGCAAACGGACGGGCCTCTCGGATGGGCCTGGGCTGTCCGTGTCTTTTGCCTTGTGCATTCTTAGTCCATTTTTTTTTGTAATCCATTACCTAAAAGGTATAGAGTAGGTTCGTTTTGGACGTATCGATATATATTTTTTTCTACCGCCAGTCACTGACGCAGCAAGCCGTGCTTTCAAATGACCACCGGCTTCAAAAAGCGCTTTCAAATAGTAAGCCCTTTCACGGCCGCCGTGATTACTACGAGCTCTTTTCAATAAGGCCTTGCCATTTCTCTCCCACGTGTGAAGAATAGAGGATGCCTCTTTCCTGTCTACGTGCATTCAACATAGCCATTGCAATGACTGCCGGGCCCTTTTCACTGCGTGACATTTTCCCGTTCACGGCGGACGACAAAGAAGAAGAAACGATTCATCTTTAAAACAAACAAACAAACAAAAAAAAGCAATGTGATTAATGGTATCCCCCAGGAGGACACGGCTTCGTACCGTCCAGGAAGGAACGGGGAAAAATCGATGCGTCTGAAACTGGTCTTAAATTCGAGGGACTGATTAGAGTCTAGTGTCATTTCTTCTGGAATGATATTTTTCACACACACACACACACACACACACACACACACACACACACACACACACACACACACACACACACACACCACACACACACACACACCCATATATATATATATATATATATATATATATATATATATATATATATATATATATAAATATATATATACACACACACACACACACATATATATACCTACCTACCTACACATATACATACATACATACACTTATCCATACATATACATCCACCTACGAGTGTATGTATAAGCATGTGTGTGTAGGTGTAATATGTGTGCGTGTATAACTAGAACACACTGCCCGCCTCGCCCCAGATTGAGATGATCCCAGGCGTTGCAGGTCCATCCGGGTTTGTTGAT
>NC_051391.1:1662227-1672227 GCF_015228065.2 Penaeus monodon | reverse complement strand
ATTTTACTTTTATCTACCTCTTCTTTACTTTTTATCTTACGTTCGTTATCCCTCGCATGGTAATTGGTGATTTAAATTCTCGAAATCCTGACTTGACTCGAATTCTGATTTCCTTCCGACTATCATGTTGCTGTTGCTTTTTTTTCTTTCGCTCTTCCCTCGAGGAAACTTTGCGAAGAGCTATAGCTTGCAACAAGCGCTAATGAAATGGGAGGAGGAGGAGGAGGAAGAAGGAATAAGAAGGAAGAGAGGGAGGAGGAATAATAGAGAAATTCGCAGACACACAGGCACAACGCAACAACACAACGCAACGAAAGGGTTCAGGAAAAATAAAGCTCGAGAAAACACAGGAAAAATAGAGATAGGAAAGAAAATAAATTGACAAAAAAAAAAAAAAACAGCAGAAAAAGGGACAAACCAATCAGAATGTGAGAGAAAAACAGAAGAATGAAAAATTGAAAGAAAACAAATGAAGAGAGAACAACCGAAACAGAAAAGGAGAGGCCGAGGGAGAGAGAGAAAGAGGGAGAAGCCGGGAAACGAATAAAGAGAGAGAGAGTTAGTGGCTGAGTTGTGTGGCAAAGAAAGAGAGAGAGAGAGAGAGAGAGAGAGAGAGAGAGAGAGAGAGAGAGAGAGAGAGAGAGAAAGAGAAATAAACAGACGAAATACGAAAGACAGAATACGAATGAAAGAAAAGAGACAGAGAGAACGTGGAGGATAAGCAGGAGACCCTTTGGTTTAAATGCAATTAGGGCCAGAGTGTTTGCCATGTCAACCGACGTCCCTATGACAGAAGGTCCCTTGTGACAGGTGGCCAGGGCGTGTCGCGTCCTAATGAACTGCATCTCGAATATCTAATTTACGGACTGGAGGACGAACACGACTCGAAGGCTTCAAGTCAGTGAGGCTTCGAAGTTTCAGTCGAGCTCGTGTCGAGGAGCGAGGGTGACAGTCTTCTTGGCTTGTAGGGCGCTTTTTAATAGCGTCTGGTGGGCGTGCTGGGGTGTTGGTCTTCGATTTGGGAATCGTGTGTGTGTGTGTGTGTGTGTGTGTGTGTGTGTGTGTGTGTGTGTGTGTGTGTGTGTGTGTGTGTGTGTGTGTGTGTGTGTGTGTGTGTGTGTGAGAGGAGGAGAGAGAGAGAGAGAGAGAGAGAGAGAGAGAGAGAGAGAGAAGAGAGAGAGAGAGAGAGAGAGTAGAGAGAGAGAGAGAGATAGAGATAGAGATAGAAAGAGAGAGAGAGAGAAAAGAAAGAAGAAAAAAGAGAGAGAAAGAGAGAGAATAGAAATTTTGATATAAAAAAAAACAACCAAACGAAAAAAAGGAGAACCAGACCCAAAGGATCCAAATCCCACAAATACCAAGGGAGGACCAAGGATCCTCCAGACAAGCCGACAGCCCGAGAGTGAACAGCAAGGACCCCTTCCCCCCCCTTCCCCCTCCCACTCCACCCCTCCCCCAATCCCCTCACCCCCCCCACAGCCTTGCTATCAAAGCCGAGATTACATCATAAAGCGACGACCTTCCTTCCTGTGGCCCTTATCACTCGGTCTCAGGCCCCTCCGCCCTTGGCCGCCGTTGGAGGTGCTCGCGATGTTTCCCTCCTCCTTGTTCCCTCCCCTTCAAGGGAACAAGGAGGGGAGGGGAGGGTAGGGAAAGAGGGGAGGGGAGGGGAGGGGAGGGTAAGGGTAGGGACAAGGAGGGGAGGGGAGGGGAGGGAAGGGGAAGGAAGGGGAGGAGAGGAGAGGTAAGGAGAGGAGAGAGGAGGGGAGAGGAGGGGAAGGGTAGGGAAGGGGAGGGTAGGGAAGGGGAGGGGAGGGGAGGGATTTTAGCCTTTCGTTGTAGGGGAAAGAGGGAGAGAACGAGGGACGGAAGGAGGGAAGGAAGGAGGGAGGGAGGGAGGGAGGGAGGGAGGGAGGGAGGGAGGAGGAGGGAGGGAGGGAGGGAAGGAAGGAGGGAAAGAAGGAGGGAGGGAGTGATGGAGGGAGGGAGGAGGGAAGGAGGGAGGGAAGGAAGGAGGGAAGGAGGGAGAGAGGGAGAGAGGGAAGGAGGGAATGATAGAGGGGATTTTAGCCTCTCGTCGCAGGGGAAGAAAGGAGGGAGGGAGGGAGGGAGGGAGGGAAGGGAGGAGAGAGGAGAAAGGGAGGGGGAGATATCAGCAGCCGGCCACCTCCGGCGCAAGATTATTTTTTTTTCCATCGTCAGTGGTGGTCGAGCAACGCCGGGATTTCGACAAGGCCCGGTTCGCGTTTCAGAAGTTTCATTCCTCTTCCTCTTCCTCCCTCGCTATCACTTTCTCTGTCTCTCTCTCGCTCTCTCACTCTCTCTCTCACTCTTACTCTTTCTCTCTCACTATCAGTTTCTCTGTCTCTGTCTCTGCCTCTCGCTCTCTCACTCTCACTCTTAATCTTACTCTTTCTATCTCACTTTCACTCTCAATCTTACGCTTACTCTTTCTATCACACTATCACTCTCACTCTCATTCACACTCACTCTTTCTCTCTCGTTTTTTTTTTTTTTTAATAACTCTCATCGCCTCTCATCGTGAGAGAATATACCACAGACAGATATATCAATGAAGTTAACGATAGAAACTAGACCAAACGTAATTATGCATAAAGACGAACGTACATATATTAACTGAACGACGTCCGTACATTACAAAAGTTCGCTATGCATTAATCATATATGAATATTGATAAGAATGATACAGCATATAGATAAATATATATGTATTTATATGAGGGTATGTGTGTCCATCTATAACATATATATCGAGATCTTCACTTTAATGCACTACAAGTATGAGTTTCTTTTCTTTTCTTTTTAACGGTAGGTTCATGTCTGAGCCGCCGTGGTCACAGCATGATACTTAATTGTAGTTTTCATGTTGTGATGCTCTTGGAGTGAGTACGTGGTAGGGTCCCCAGTTCCTTTCCACGGAGAGTGCCGGTGTTACCTTTTAGGTAATCATTCTCTCTATTTATCCGGGCTTGGGACCAGCACTGACTTGGGCTGGCTTGGCCACCCAGTGGCTAGGTAGGCAATCGAGGTGAAGTTCCTTGCCCAAGGGAACAAAGCGCCGGCCGGTGACTCGAACCCTCGAACTCAGATTGCCGTCGTGCCAGTCTTGAGTCCGACGCTCTACCTATTCGGCCACCGCGGCCTTGATGATCATGGTATGAGTTAGAGTGCATTAATGTGAATATATCGATGTTCATGTTATGGATGGAAGTTTAAAATGACAAAACATTTAATAAACGCGTTGTTGGACGATTGGTCTGAGGCTAACTCTGGACGCGCATACCTTCATTTGCTCACGCACGCACGCACACGCACGCACACACACGCACACACACGCACACAAACACACACACACACATACACACACACATACACACACACACACGCACACACGCACACACACACGCACACACACACACACACACACACATATGTATATATATGTATGTATGTATACAAATAACAAAAGTAAACCAATCCACAGATTCTCGTTCTTCTGGTTCCTCTTGGGACCTTCTGACTCGAAGCCAAAGTTCAAAAGGCGACCTAATGGGGGAAGAGAGAGAGGGAGAGGGAGAGGGAGAGGGAGAGGGAGAGGGAGAGAGAGAGAGAGAGGGAGAGAAAGGGAGAGGAGAGAGATAGAGAGAGAGAGAGAGAGAGAGAGAGAGAGAGAGAAAGAGAAGGGAGAGAGGAGAGAAGAGAAAGGGGAGAGAGAGAGAGAAAGACAAATAGGATGAGGGAGAGAGAGAGAAAAGAGAGAGAGAGAGAGAGAGAGAGAGGAGAGAGAGAACGAGATAGATGAGATATATAGACAGACAGACAGACAGACAGACAGACAGACAGACAGACAGATAGATAGAAAGATAGATAGAGAGAGAGTTCAAACTTCCCACCCGGCCCAGCACCGCCTCCGGTTGCCTTTCTAGTCAACAAGGCAGAGCAATATCCTCTGATGAGAAGCCCTCTGCTAAGCCGTTCCTCTCCCAAGGGCGTCTCTTTTAGAAGCTCTTGATGACAAAAAAAAGAAGAAGAGGAAGAGAGAAAAAAGAAAATGTGATCGGAATCTTTCGCTGGAAATGCAACATATAATTGCGCAAGAAATGGACTGCGATTCAGGATGATAATTTATATTTTGTTTGTCGCCTCTGTTCATACGTGTAGGTGGTTGTCTGTATATGTGTTTTTGTCTCTGTGTGTTGGGGAGTTTCGATGAATATATATATATATATATATATATATATATATATATATATATATATATATATATACATATGTATATATATATATATATATATATTTTATATATATATATATATATGTATATATACATATATATATATATTTATATATACATATATATATATTTATATATACATACATACATACACACACACACACACACACACACACACACACACACACACACACACACACACACACACACACACACACACACACACACACACACGTGCATAGAACCACACACATGACGCAGACACAGACACAGACACAGACACACAGAACCCAGGAATTCCTCCATTTTACGAGAGGCTTTAATGCCGCGAGACAGCCCGAGGTGCCGACGCTGTGTTCCCTCACGCAGAAGTTTCTTTCCGCCGGCGCTGTGGCTGTGGTCGGCGAGGGCGCTGCGGGGGCCGGCGGGCGTGGGTCACAATTACTGTACGAAGCTTGTGTACCGAGGCGAAGGCTGGGTGGGGGGGGGGAAGGAGGAGGAGGAAAGGGGGGGTGGAGGAAGGGGGTGGGGTGGAGGGAAGGGGGAGGGGTGGAGGAAGGGGTAGGGGGAAGGGGGAAGTGGGAGAGGATGTAGGAAAGGAGGAGGGGGAAAAGGGGTGGGAGGAAAGGGGGAGGGGGGAAAGAGGGAGGGGGGGAAGGGGGTCTTCGTGTTCGGTGAAGGAAGTCTTTCTCGTGGCGGAAGAGAAGTGATCTTTTTTTTTTTTTTAATCATGTTTTGTTTACTTTTTCTTGTCAATGGAACATTTATTTTTTCTTAATTCTGTTTTTTTCTAAGGAATATTAATAAAAAAAATCCCCTTTTTTTTTCTTTCTTTGTCTGTGAAATTTTATGTATTTTTTCTTTTCCCGTCCTCATTTGCTTGGTATTTGAGGACAGACGTGTTTCTCGAAATCCAACGCTCATTATTTGATTTGGTATTAATTTCATTTCCCCTTTTTGTCTCTTCTCTCCTTTCTCCTTCCTCTTCCTCTTTCTATCCCTCTCTCCTGAGTAGTGAGTTTCCGTTATCTCCCTTTCAGTTTTTCCTTCTCTCTCTTCTTTTCCTCTTGTTTTCTTTCTCTTCCTGTCTACTGAGCATTTTTCCTTCTCTCTTCTCTCTCCTTCTCCCTCTTCTTCCCTGCTCTTCCTCTCTCTATCTATCTACCGACCTCCCATTTTTTCCTCCCCTCATTCTCCCTCTTCCTCCCTCTCTCCCCGTTTACCGAGCTTCCCGTTTTACTCCCTCTTCCTCCATCTCTCGCCATCTACCGATCTCCCCTATTTTTCTCCTCTCCTCCCTCTCCTTCTCCCTGTTCTTCCCTGCTCTTCCTCTCATCATCTATCGACCTCCCCCCTTTTTCCTCCTCTCCTCCCTCTTCCTCATTACTCTCCCTCTCTCCCTATCTACCGACGACTCATATTTTCCTCCTTTCCTCCCTCTCTTTCTCCCTCTCTCTCTCCCCATCTATCGACCTCACCTTTTTTCCTCCTCTCCTTTTCCCTCTTCCTCCTCGCTATTATGGCAAGCCCACACGCGCGCAGCAGCCAATCAGAGACAACATTCTGGCAACAGCAATCAACAGCAATCAACTTCGCAATATACTAACTTGTCAACAGTCAGATGTTCGTTTTCAATACTAAGCTTGCTATGCCCCTAAAACTCTCATCCTTTGACTACAAGCCAATAACCCTGATAGCTCCCCCGAATGTTTTTTTTCCTTTCCCAAATCTTTTTTTTTCCTTTCCCCATACACATTTTACGCTTTTCATTTCTGAGTTTTATTATTTTTTCTCGTTATTATTATCATTATCATTATTCTTTCGACGGGTATTTTTTTTCTCTCTCCCCTCCACACACACACGTCCAACACCATCTCTTCGAATTGCAGAAGCTTTGATGTAACTTTAACTCTTGCCAATCACTTCCCGTTCAGCGCAAACGGGTATCGACTCCAAACCCTCCTCTCATCCAGTCTAAAATCCTTCACGTCTGTATTATTTTTCACCATTTTTTTCCTCTCATCCATTCCGCTACAGGTTGATATTTATCATTTGTTGATCTAAACGCCTTTGTTTTAAACCCCTTCTCGCCCGTATTGTTTTCACTATTTTTTTAAAAATCCAATCTCCACCATATCTAGATATTTCGTTTATTTATCTAATCTCCTTTAATGCTAAATTCCTTCCCTTTCGTATATGCTTCTATGTGGAGTCGTATTTCCGCCGGCCAATCAGAAACTTGCAGGAAAGTGCAAACTCCACCAATTTCCTGCAATCAAGTGAAGTATGGACTGATGGTAGTGCGTTGCTGAAATTAAGGCCGGGTTTCATAACTATAGATCTGTGCAGATGACCTTTCCGTCTCGCAAACAGCACTATTTCTACAAACTACTGCTAAGGGAGGTGCGAACACATCGTTAGCTGATTTCTTTGTCTCTATTATATAAACAGAACGACGGGTACGTTTAATATATACTTTTTTTTTACTTCTCTTCTGTACCCTTACTAAATAATCACGCCTATGCAATTCGCCGAAATCCAGTTACAATATATGATCTGTATTACTGTTTTTTTCGCCGCTTGCATAATACCATAATCAGTGTAAATCACGGCGGATGGAAAATAGGACTGGGAAACAAGTGCCCGTCTCATGCGAGGTTTAGTGAGGAAACGCAGGCGCTCGCCAAAGTGGGAGAACACAGATGTAGTATTTATGCAAATGCCCTATAATATGCAAAATTGAAAATGTCCTCGCGGTCTCCCGTCGAGGTTCTTGCGAGACGAGACGAAAGACAGAACTCCCATCGAAAGTGTCAGTAGCGTAGAACAGAGACATTCCAATTCTAGTATCAACAGTAACAACAACAGAGAGAGAGAGGGAGAGAGAGAGAGAGAGAGAGAGAGAGAGAGAGAGAGAGAGAGAGAGAGGGAGAGGAAGAGAGAGAGAGGGAGAGAGAGAGAGAGAGAGAGAGAGAGGAAGAGAGAGAGAGAGAGAGAGAGGAAGAGAGAGGAGGGAGAGGAGAGAGAGGGAGAGAGAGGAGAGAGAGAGAGAGAAGAGAGAGAGAGAGGGAGAGAGGAGGAGAGGAGAGAGAGGAGAGGCAGAGGGAGGAGGGAGAGAGAGAGAGAGAGGGAGAGAGAGACCACCAAAGAAAAAGAGGAAGAGAGAGAGAAAAAAACAACAACGTAAAACGTTCTCTACCAGCACCGAAAACGTCACAGCCGTGTCTCACAGCGGACGCACATACTTCACACATCCAATTCACGGATCCAGTGACCCCCTTCCCTGCAAGCGGTCCATTCTGTCCCCCACTCCAGAGAACAAGGCAGACTGGATTCGTTAACTGGAAGTTTCGGAACTAATAGTTTTACGCCGACAAAGGGTTGTTCTTCGACTGGAATGGAATCCTTAAATCAGTTCATCGAAGTGTTTGCCATGCGTTTATTTCTCGTCTTATCTTTGTTTGAATTCCAACGTTAATCACTCATGAGGATAATAATACGACTTCTGAGAAAAGATGAAATTCTTTTTTGTTCACAGGGGTGTTTTCTTAACCTTTTGTCCTTCCATTTTTTTCTCTTTTTTTCCAATTTTTTGTATGAAGACAGAAATGCAAAACGTTTCTCAAGGCGACTCTCCTTCGGCCACACCTACCGCGACCTCCGATTTCTCGTCACCCCACAACCCAGCCTTTCCAGGAGCCATTTCCGCGACCTCCTCCGCGTGCTTAATTTACGCCCTTGCACTCCATCTTTCCCCTCGGCGATCCATCTCCTGCCTCCCCTCGAGAGCTCTCCTATCAGACATCCTCGGCCCGAGTATCTCCATCCTCGACCTTCGGTTATCGCTGGCCTCCGCGGCCGCCCTTCCTCCTGGGAACAATAGCGGGCGTACATGTGGGTAATCAATCAATGGTTGTATCCCGGCCCGAGGGGAGGCCACAGGGGAATCCCCGGGGGGAAGGGGGAAGGGGAAGCACCGTTTTATGTGCTATTACGAGGGGGCGGGTGCGTCGGGGAGTCTCGTGATGCCTTCGCCACATTGTCGCTGGGCGCTGCCACCCGTGATATTACGTCGGGCGGCGCTCGTTCGGCATCGCGCCTCTGCTGGTCACTATTGTGCTCCTGCAGCGGCGCTCGAGGAACCGCCGGTTTCATTATCATATCTCTTGTGGCGGCGCTGGGGGCGGGGTGGGGGGGGGGGATATCGCCCTGGGGGAGGCCTATTTGGGTCCCCCCCGGGCGGGGCAAAGGGGATCCATTTAATAAAATCGAATAAAGAACATATTTTTTGGGTTAACCAAGGGTTATTTTCCCCTTTTTTCCCGGATTTAAAAATGCATTTTTTTTTTAAAAAAATTTTTTTTTAGGGAAATTCCACCCCAAAATTTTTCCCAAACCCCAAAAAAAATTAAAAAGGGGAAAAGTTAAAAAAAAAAAACAAAACCCTTTGGGCAAAGATAGGGAAAAGGGCCATTTTTCAAAATAAATTGCGGGGCATGCCAGAAAGATGAATGAAATTTTTTTTTTCGGGTTTTAAACAAAGGAAAAGAAGAAAGGGGAAAAAAGAAAAGAGAGCGAATAAAAAAAAAAAAAAAAAAAAAGAAAAAAAAAAGAGAGAGGAGGGACAAAAGGGGAAAAGAAAAAGGGGGGGGGAAAAAAAAAAAACGAAAAGAAAAAGCGAAAAGAAAGGAAGAGGAGAGAGGGAGAGGAGGAGAGAGGAGAAGAGAGAGGAGGGGGAGGAGAGAGGAGGAGGAGGGAGAAGAGGAGAGAGAGAGGAGAGAGAGAGAGAGAGAGAGAGAGAAACTAATAGAAACGAAAAGAAGATGCTGTAACAAGCAGAGTGGAATATCACAGTTCCCCCTTTCGCAGTAAAGCGCATATACTCATTCTGTCTTCGGTCGACCATCTCTTTTCACCACCCGCCCCTCACGCCCCTTTCCCCCCCCCTCACGCCCCTTCCCCCGCCCCCTTCCCCGCCCCCCTCACCCCCTCCCCGCCCATCCCCGCCTACCTTAAACCCTGGGGGAAAAGGCTATCGTGTTGCAGTGTGTAAAGCCATTACCACTGTTAGTCAACCCGGCTCGCCGTTAGTGGCCTCGATGAAGCAAAATGTTATGAATAATTTGACTGAAAATGGGAAATCGATGCCTGCATACGGGGGGGGGGGAGGAGGGGGGAGAGGGTTATTGGGTAGAGAATCCTCGCCTTCAGCCATCAGATCAGACGTTTTGACCTTATTCGAGGTCAGCTCCTACTGTGTTACCGACACTTGACATTATTTATTTGAAAATTTTTACAACATTCCCAATATAATAATATAATATATATAAAATAAATATTTTAAAAAAATATATAAATAAAAAATATATAATAAATATTAAAAATAACAATATATAAAATTTAAAATATATATATTTATATAGATAATATTTATATTAATATTTTTTTTTTTTTTTTTTTTTTTTTTTTTTTTTCTTTTTCTTTCTTTTTTAATATCTTTATTATTTTTCTATTTTATTATTATTTCTCTCTTTTTTTTCAAGGACGAACAATATTCCCCGATATTTCTGAACACGAGTTAAATATGTATCATTGGCCTAACTCGAAACGCTGATCAAATAACGTCCTCGTAAAAAAATTTACGAGTGATTTAAGCAAACACGAAGGGGGAAAAAATGAAAAAAAAAAAATATATAAAAAAAGAAAAAAAAAAAAAAAAAAAAAAAAAAAAATTAATAAGTAAGG
>NC_051391.1:1657227-1659727 GCF_015228065.2 Penaeus monodon | reverse complement strand
TTATTTTGATTTTTTCTTTTTTAAGTTTGATTTTTATCCTCCCTTTTTTCTCTCCCTCCCCCCCCCCTTCTCCCCGCAGTCCTTGTGTTTTTCTCTTTTTTTGTTTTTTTTTTGTTTTTTGTTTTATGGAAGAAAAATGGATTAAAAGATACTTTTTTTATTTTTTTTTAATTATTTTATTATTTCATTTTTGTTTATTGTTTATTTGTTTATTTGTTTATTTTATATGTATGATCTCTCAAATGGGAACGTATTTTTATTTATTTATTTATTCATTCTTTTTTTTGTCATTTCTTTATCGCTTATGTCACTCTGACGTTCTTTCTCTCATTTCTCTCTTCCTCCTAACATTTCTAACATTTCCTTCCTAACATTTCTTTCTTCCTTAATCTTTCTACATATTTTCCTACATATTTTTTTTTCTACATATTCAGATTCTCGGTATTCCTTTAGTATTCTCCAGAGATAAATAAATAGATAAATAAATACATTCATTCTCCTCTTTTCTCTGTGATTCAATAAAGTTTAGTGTATTTATTGCGTGAGGGAGTGACAATTTATTTTCATATGTCTACTGAAAGCTGGAATATCAGTGAAATCCCGAAGTTACGTGAGGTTTATCAGGCGGATGATCGGTGGATCGACGCCATTTTGTAAACGGACGTGGATTATTATTAATGTTTTTATTTTTTATACTTTTTAAATTCTCTTTATTTTGACCCGTAATTGATCCAGATTAGCTTTTTTTTTGGGGGGGGGATGAACTGGAGCCCAAAAATAGCCTTTAGTGCTTCGTATTACCGTGATTACGTTTCGATTTCCGCCCAGACGCGCTTAGCTTAGTGGATTGTAAAACCAGGGGCTTAAGTAATTTCGTAAAAAAAAAAAAAAAATAAAAACAAATATATGGGTGGAGTGCCCTGCGATTGCTCACTTCACCATTACACGTTGCTTGCAGTCCCCATTTCGTAAAAGATAAATTCAAATAAATCCACCGCACTGTGTTCTCAGGGCTAAAACTTTAAACCAGATCTAGGTTCATTTTCAGAATCAAGTGAAGTGAATATTACGTATCTTCTGCACACTCGTGGCTAGAATTATGCATTCAAATCTCTGCATCAACAGCCGGTAACGCGCAAAGCATAATGACCAAACGTTATAAACTGCGTGATAACTTTTATTACTGGTCTGTTCATCCTTGTAACAGAGAAATGGCTGAACTGCCGCCGCGAAACATGAGTTCTGGAAGACCTCGCTATCTGATACATTGATCGCATAAATTCGATACTGTATTCCATGCGCTTAATTCAAAATCCGCGAAAATATCCTAAAAAAATACTGTATTTATATCCGTATTCCGTCATGCAGATGAAATGAACGAGAGAATCTTTTGGATAAACACCACGCTCGGCTGATAACACTTTCTGCTCAGCCGAGTCTGTTTGCAATAGTTATTAACATTACTGTTCTTTAATACCTTTATCAATTCCGTTGTATTTTTTAAAATCTTTGTTGCTCTTGAAAATCAACTCGAGTGATAGAAGGATTATCAAACAAAGACCATAACTGTTAAAACTCAGGACGGACAAGAATCAATTAGACTGGATTCGACCACTCCGATTCTCAGTTCGAAACGGAATCGTTGTTTTAGATCCCTCACATAAACAAATAATGTATTGGAGCAACACTTATATAAGGCACCATAACTTAAAACACACACACACACAAGTAAATAAATAGATAAATAAACGAGACTCCTAATAATAATAAGTAATCTTTCATCACCGCTGTGGATTCCCTGATTCTTGGAAAGCTCGAAAGAAGCTTATATAAAATATCAGTGAAATACGCATCCAACTTCACTCCTGAAGAAGATGAGAAATTTCGGAAACTAATCAAACATGCTTATCCTTCCCCCCCCTTATATTATTATTATTATTATTATTATTATATATTTTTTTAATTATTATTATTTTTTAAGGGCAACGAGAAAATAAGGGAATTCTTTTCCTGCGCAAAGTGATAATATTTATAGCTTTATAATGCTTTAATTACCTATACCCATAGAAAGATCTAGATAGATAGACAGATAGATAGACAGAGAGACAGAGACAGAGAGAGAGAGAAAGAGAGAGAGAGAGAGAGAGAGAGAGAGAGAGAGAGAGAGAGAGAGAGAGAGAGAGAGAGAGAGAGAGAGAGAGAGAGAGAGAGAGAGAGAGAAGAGAGAGAGAGGGAGAGAGAGAGAAGAAGAGAAGAGAGAGAGAGAGAAGAGAGAGAGAGAGGAGAGAAGAGAGAGACGAGAGAGAGAGAAGAGAGAGAGAGAGAGAGAGAACAGCAGAAACAGAAAGAAAGAGTAGACAGAGAGACAGATAGTAGAAAGATAGAGAAGAGCGGAGGAGAGGAAGTCAAAAAAGAGAGGAGGATAGGAGAGAGAGAGAGAGAGAGAGAGAGAGAGAGAGATGAGAGAGAAGAGAGAGAGAGAGAAGAGAGTAGAGAGGAG
>NC_051391.1:1646915-1654415 GCF_015228065.2 Penaeus monodon | reverse complement strand
CACGCGGACTCACCATACTAATCCCGTGGCCAAGATTCCCTCCCCTGCTGGACCTTTCTTTAGCGTGATGGCTCCCCTCTTAGCTTGTTAGTTAGTTAAGTAGGTAGGTAGGTAGGTAGAGAGGTAGGTAGGTAGGTAGGTAGATTAGTTAGGTTAGGTTAGGTTAGGTTAGGTTAGGTTAGGTTAGGTTAGGTTGGTAGGTAGGTAGGCAGGTAGGCAGGTAGGTAGGTAGGTAGGTTGGTAGATAGGTAGGTAGGGAGGTAGGTAGGTAGGTAGATGGATAGTTAGTAAATTAGTTGGTTGGTTAGTGAGGTAGATACGCAGATACATAGACAGATAGATAGATAGATAGATAGAAAGATGGTTAGATAGATAGATAGATAGACAGACTGAATAAGTTAGTTAGCCAGTTAGGTGGTTATTAATTACAACTGTTAAGATCGACAACCCTTAGTCTAATAAAGAGATTTTCCGGCGCCTGACATCAGCTGCGAGTATGGCCAGCAGACAAAGGAATTCCCGAAGCATCTCTTGGTACAAACACCTCCACATTTCCTTTTCGGGCGCCCTCGGGTCTTTTTGAAACATCACGAGTTAAGCAAACACCGAGGCCCAAGAGTAAATTTAATTTGCATTCGCAATATTTAACGAGCAGAGGAGGGCGGCCGCGATCCCCTCGAACATAATGCAATAAACGACGGAGGTTGCAAAGGGAGGGCGACATTAGGCAAAGAAAAGTTTCGAGACTTAGTGCAAGGGTTGGCTCGTCGGCGGAAACTGTCTTGTACAGTAATAACACTCCCCTCCTCCTCCCTCTGGGATTCTTAAAGGCCTGGTGGTTATCGGTGTGTGAATAACGCTAGGGCTTTCTTGATTACCTTCTGATTATGCATAGAACCTTTGTCAAATGATTGGCAGAAGGAAATATAGATGGTGATAATAATATTGATGATGATAATGATAATGGTGGTTGTAATGGTAATAAAAATGGCAATTTTGATAATAATAACGATGAGATTGATAATGATAATCATTGTCATGATAACAATGATAATTAAAATTATCACCATTACAAAAATAACTAGATGAATAAATAAATAAATAGATAAATAAAAAATAAAAGAGAGAGAAAAAGAGAAAAAAGAGAATTAATAAAATAAATAAACAAATCAAATAAAATAGATAAATAAAAAATAAAAAAGAGAGGGAAAGAGAGAGAGAGAGAAAAAAAAAATTCGCTCAAGCCTGTGCCAAGCCCGAACGCGTTAAACTTCCGGTGGGAGGGGGGGGGGGGGCTCGCGCGAGGCGAGTCGAGGCGGAAGTTGCAGGCTTATCAGCGAGTGGATTTAGTGACCATTATCCGAAGCGGCACGGCGGTGAGGGGGGCCGTTGCGCCGGGCCTAAGGGCCTTGAATACGGATACTGATGCGTGGTTACGGCAGCTGCTTTGTTCGTCGGGTTGACGGGGCAGCGAGCGCCGAGAGATGGGGGGGAGGGGGAGGGGGAGGGGAGGGGAAGGAGAGGGGGAGGAAAGGAGGAGGGAAGATGATGGGGGGAAGGTAGGGGGAGGAGAGGAGAGGATAAGAAGAGGAAAAAGGGAGGAAAGGGGATGGGGGAGGGGGAGAGGGAGGAAAGGGGAGGGGAAGGAGAGGGGAAGGGGAAGAAGGAGAGGGAGGAGAGGGGAGGAGAGGGGAGGGGGAGGAGAGGGGGAGGGGGGGAGAGGGGAGGGGGAGGAGAGGTGAGGGGTAAGAGAGGGCTGGGGGAGGAGAGAGGAGGGGAGAGGGAGGCCCGTTGTTAGCTCTTTGCGAAATCGTCGGATTATCCATCATCATAGAGTCGGTATTATTATTATTTTTATCATCATGGTAATTATCATCGTCGTTATCATTATCGGTATCATTTATCAATATTATTATAATTATCATCGTTATCAGTATTATCATTAATACTATTAGCATCACTATTATTGTTATCATTATTATTATGATGATGATGATGATGATGATGATTATCATCATTATCATTATTTTTTTGTTATTGTTGTTGATACACGATCATTATCGCTATTATTATTATCATTATTGTTATTTTCATTTGTTGATACTGTTGCTGTGGATGTGGTAATTGTGATAATGATAACAATAATGACAATGATAATAATACTGATAATAACAATAAGAATAACAATGATAATAATGATGATTAGTATAATGACAATGATGATAAAAAAATAATAATAACAATGAAAAAAATAAGAATAGTAATAATAACAATAATGATAACATTAACAATAATAATAACAATAATAATAATAGTAATGGTAATAATAACAGTAATAGTGATAATTTGATATTAATGACAATGACAATGATAATGATAACAATAACAGTAATAATAATGATAATGATAATAATGATAATGATAATGGTAATGATAATGATGATGATTATAATAATAATAATAATAATTATAATGTGATATGATAACCTGGGGGGGGGGGGGGGGGGGGGGGGGTCTTTGGGGGGGGGGGGGGGCAAAAAAAAAAGGGGGGGGGGTGGGGGGGGGGTTTTAAAAAAAAAAAAAAACCGTGGGGGGGGGGGGCCCTTTACTTTCCTCCCATCTCTGAGTGGGGGAATTTTTATTTTTTTTCCTCTTAATTGTTTTTTCTTTTTTTCCAAATTTTACTTTTTTCGATTTCTTTTTTTTTATTGGCCCCTTTTTTGTTTCTTATTTTTTTTATTTTTTTTACTTTCTTTTTTTTTGTTTTTTTTTCCTTTTTTTTTGCCCCCCCTTTTTTTTATCCTTTTTGATTTTCTTTTGTTGTCTTTTTTTTTTAAAATGAAAAAAAGGGCGGGTTTTGTTAAAAAAAAGTCTTTTGGAAATCGCGGTTTAAAAAAAATAATCAAAAAAATAAAAATGTAAAAATTAAAAAATTAAAAATTTTTATAATAATTTTAATTATAATCGTTTATAATTTGATTTTTAATACAAAAAATTTTTAAAATTTATAACAAAAACAGAAATTAATTATAATTTTAATAATTTTATTTTAATTTTATAAGGGTAAGGGATAATGATGATGATTTAATAAAATTTTAATTTTTTTGGGTTTTTTTTTGTTGAAAACCCCATCAACCAAAACAAACAAAACCCGGGGAAAAAAGGGATAATGATAAAAAACAAAATTTTTCCTGATTAAAAAAGTAAAATTTTAATAATAAAATTTAGTAAAGGCCAAAGATGTTTTAATAATAAAAAAAAAAAATAAAAAAGTAATAATTTTTGGGGTTCTTTTAAACAAATAAAACAAAAAAATTTAATTTTTAAAATTGGAAAAAACAGAAAAAGAGGAAAGAAAAGAAAAGAAAGAAAGATAAAAAGGGAAAATAAGAAAGAAAAAGGAAGAAGGAAGAAAGGGGGGGGGAGAAAAAAAAAAAAAGAGGGGAGGGGAAAGAAATAAAGAAAAAAGAAAAAAGGAAATGAAGAAAAAAAGCGGAGGAAAAGAAAAAAAAACCCCCAGAAAGGAAAGAGAATAAAAGGAACGGGGGAAAAAAGGGGGGAAAAAGAAGGAAAGGGGAAAATTTTACCCGAAAAAAAAAAAAGAGAAAGAAGGGAGAGAGAGAGAGAGGGGGAGAGGGGGAGAGAGAGAGAGAGGGGAGAGAGAAGAGAGAGAGAAGAGAGGGGGGAAGGGGAAAAAAAGGGAGAGGGAGGAAAGGGGGGAGAGGAGAGAGGAGAGGGAGAGAGAGAGAGAGAGAGAGGGGGAAAAGAGAAAAGGGGGAGAGAGAGAGATGAGAGAGAAGAGAAGAAGAGAGAGGGAGAGGGGAGAGAGAGAGAGAAGAAAAGGAGAGAGAGAAGAGAGGGGGAAGAGAGACAAAGGAGAGAGAAAAGAGAAAAGAGAGAGAGGGAAGAGAAAAGAGGAGAAGAGAAAGAGAGAAAATAGGGGGAAGAGAGAAAAGAGAGAAAAGAGGGAGAGAGCCAGAGAGAGGGGATGAAAAAGATTGAGAAGAGAGAAAAGAGAGAGAGAAAAGAAAAAGAGAGGGGGAAAAAAGGAGGGGGGAGAGGGGGAGAAGGGGGAAAAAAGGGAAAAGGAAAAGAGAGAGGAGAGAGAGAGAGAGAAAAAGAGAGAGGAGAAGAAAAAAAAGGAGAGGGGGGAGAGAGAGAGGAAGAGAGAAAAGAGAGAAAAAGGGAGGATTTTTTTAAAAAGAGGAAGAGAGAGGGGGAAAAAAAGGGGGGGGGGGCCCCCCCCCCCAAAAAAATTTTTTTTGGGGAAAAAAAAAGAAAACCCCGGGAAGAAGAGGATAAAAAAAAGAGAGAGAGAGAGAGAGAAAATGAAAAAGGGAGAAAGAGAGAAACAACAACAAAGAGAAAAAATTTGAGCAAAAGGGCAACCCAGCTGTCTTTGTGTAAATTTGCTTTCGTTGGGGGTTTGAGGTTTTTTTTTTTTCCCCTTTTGGTTTTTTTTGTTCTACGGTCAAGAAAGGGAGGGGGGGGCAGGGGGGAAGAAAAATTTTGGAAAAGGGGCAGCTAAAAAGAGAGGAAAAGAGTGAGCAAGAAAGGGGCAGAGAGAAAAAGGATAATAAGAGATAGAGAGATAAATAGATAGATGGGTTTAATAGATAGATAAGAGAGAGGGAGAGGGGAAGAGAGGGGAAAAGAGAGAGAAGAGGAGAGAAAAAGAGAGAAAAGAGAAAGAGAATGAAAGAGCGGGGAGGGGAAAAGAGAGAGAAAAAGAGAAAAAAGAGAGAGTGAGGCAGGAGGGGAAAAGAGCGGGAGAGAGAGAGAATGAAGGGGAGAGAAGAGCAGAGAGAGAGGGGAAGAGGCGAGGGGGAGAGAGAGAAAGAAAAGCGAAAAGAGAGAGAGGCAAAAAAGAGAGTTTAGGGGAGAGCGAAGAGAGAGAGACAAGAGGGGAGTTTAGAGAGAGCGAGTGCAAAAAAAACCCGACCCGCCAAAATCCCAAAAATTTCCCCCGCAAGAAAAGTGACTTTTGGGAAAAGTGCAAGGGGCCCCCTTTCCCCCTCCGCGAAGGACCCCTCTCGGGACGCTGCAAACGGATCAAACTTCAAGCTTTTTTTTCCGGGGGGCGTGGACAAAGGGATGGGGAAAAGGGAGAGTCCCCGGGAAAAACCCCGCGGTTTAAAAATTCCAAGGCAGAGAGGCCCCGCGTGGGGAGGAGGGGGGGCGGTGTGGGCTTTGGGGGGTTTTGATTTGGGGTTTGGGGGGCGGGGAAAAGGGGGTTTGAAGGCGGAAGTGAGAACGGGGGGAAGTGGGCCTTTACTGGGTTTAAAGGTTTTCTTGGTGGGGGGAAAGCCTCACAATCCTATTTCAATCAGATTTTTAAAAAAAACCCCCTTAGGGCCCAAGGTTTTGGGAACTTTTATAATTTCTAGTGATAAAAGGTAATATCCCCCTTTTGGCTTTTAAATACCCAATTTCATATCAAATCCAATGTACAAACCCAGTATAAAAAAAGAAAAAAAGAAAAAGAAAGTTATATGAAAAAAAGGGACGGCAAAAGATAATCTATCGAAGTCCTGTTTGTCTTGTGTTTATTTATTTATTTATTTTAAATTTTTAGCTAATTTGGGGTACAAACCAAACATAAAGAGAAGAAAAAAGGGGGTCCGATCTTGGAACCAGCAAATAACATTAAGGATTAACGGGCAATAATTAAAAAAAACGGTTTACATTTCCCCTGTAATCCCAGCTTAAAGACCGACCTTTTCGGGGAAGGTGAGTCAATGTATTTTCCCAAATTTAAAAAACTTCTAAAAATAAAAAACCCAAGGGGGTTTTTTTAATTTGGGGTTTCCTGACATCTTAAGGGAATACCCAAGGGTTTTCACTGGTGGGGGAGCGGTGGATTTCTCCTCTCAATTTTCGTTTTCATTGGGTTAGGTATCTCCCTTTTGGGTTTTAGTTTTTTAAATTTTCAAAGGGTTGCAAAACTCCCCATGAAAAAAAGCAAAATCGATATTCCTTTTTATAAAAGGCCTTTATTTACCAGTTTTCATTATTTCAACAAGCCCTGTTTCCACAACAGTCATATACCCCCTTGGGAAAGTGTAATGTAATTTTCCCCTTTCCCCCTCATCATCTTTTAAAACTCGAAAAAACCCGACGCATTATTATTTTTTTAAAAATTTAAAAAACACTTTTTATTTTCCCCCCATCTTTTTAAAACGCTGAATCCACTCCACCCGACAAAGCTTCTATTTCATATAATTTATGGTTTTTACTTTTCCCCATAATTCCCGAAAATCATCTTTTCCTTCTCGATATTTATTTATATTTTTCATTCCTTCTCAGGCCCCTATCATTTTGCAACCGAAAACATATATTTAACTATATCCTTCCCTTCAGGGCACAATACTCCTCCATCACCACAAATCTAAAACTTTTTTCACACTAAACGTGTATCTATCAAGCGTCCCTTGGCCCTCTCCGGGAAAATTCCAGTGGTCGTCATTTGTAGCCAATCCCTTTGGGCTTGCCAAAAATTTTTTTCCCAAAATTCCTTTGGGTTTTGTCAATTATTCTAAATATTTAAATTTAGGGGAAAAGGGAAAATACCTGCTGCTCAATTAAACCCCCCGGGGCCCTCTTTAAATTTCCAAAAAACTCTTTTGATAAAAGTAAGAAATTGGGGGAAAGCAATAAAAAAAAATGTATAAAGACCTCTGTCCCCGAATAAAGTTAAAAAAAAAAAAAAATAAAAAAACCTTTTACAAAGTCTCAGTGCAGACAGGGAAAAAAGCCCCCAGCGCGTCCATTTCCGAAAACCCCTTTTAAATAAAAGCTTTCTCCCCTCTCCTCTTTTTCTCTCTCTTTTCTCTCTCCCCTCTCTCTCTCTCTTTTCCCCTCTCCTCTCTCTTCCCCCTCTCCCTTTTTCTCTCCTTCCCTCTCCCCTCTTATTTTTCTCCCTTTCCTCTCCCTCCCCCCTCTCTCCTCCCCCCCCCTTTTCCCTTCCCCCCCTTCCCCCCTCCCCCCTACTCCTTTTCCCCCCTCTCCCTTCCTTCCCCTCCCCCTTTTTCTCTCCTTTCCCCTCCCCTTTTCCCCCCCCCCCGCCCCCCCTTCCCCTCTCTCCCCCCCCTTTTTCCCTCCCCTTTTTTCTTCCCCTTTTTTTTTCTTTTTCCCCCATCCCTCCCCCCCCCTCCCCTTTTTTCCCCCCTCTCCTCTCCTCCCAACACCCCAACCCTCCACATACCGAACGCTCGACCAAGCCAGCAGAGCATCCCCGCGAGTTGAGTACCCGCGCAAAAAACCCGGGCCCCCAAACCCCCCGAGAACAAAAACCCGCAAATTTTGAAAATGGCGAGGAAAAGGGGAAAACCCCGGGGGTAAAAAAACCCCCAAGCCAAAATTTATTAATTTGAAGTGGAGGGGGGGGGCCGTGTCCATTGGCCCCGGAGGGGTAGCAGGAGGAAGGGGGAGGGGGACGCCTCTGGCCCAAAAGGGTGAGGCCCCACGGGGGCCCCATGGCCCCTTTTGTTTTTGAATAAA
>NC_051391.1:1631177-1634315 GCF_015228065.2 Penaeus monodon | reverse complement strand
AGGCAGGCGAGCAGGTAATGCGTACAAGAAATATAGAAGGGAGGCGCAACACGGGAGGAGCAACGTCCCTCCGCCCCAAGAAAAACCCTCGCGTGCGGTCGAGAAATAACAAACTGCGACGCTCACCGAGGAACTGGAAGCGAGACAGGCGGCGATCGCAAAGGGGATGAAAACTGGACAAGAAACGCAGAGAGGAAATTCAGGGCGGCAAATACACATATTCCGGAACGCCTGGCATCCTAGTTTGGCAGCAGGAAATTGCACCAACGAGTCGCGAATTTGATGCCTGTATACAAGGAACATTTCAAAGTTCGCATTGTGGGCACGTGATTTATGTTTCTTGGGAGGAACTTTCAGTATACGAGACTCATCATACTACCTCGTGATGATGAGTAATTAAATATATATTGGCTATTTTCCATCATTACTAGTAGTCATTTCATTATTACATTCCTCTGCTCTTTATTCTATTCCAGTCAGATTTTTACTTGCTGTATGATTTTAAATATAGTGTTTTTGTACCCAATTATTTGAAAAATGAGCTCGGTAGATGGCAACGTCCACACCATACCTACTGTTGTATAACTTTGTCCTTATTCATTTTGGGACACATACGCAGTGTTTTTTAATGTCTAAGTTTAGAGATCTTTCGAAAGAGCCCTCGGGAGTGCCTGGATATGGGTGAAACATTCTGAATTTCATAAGAATAAATGCAGACACACACACATGCACATCCTGTACATACATGGGCTACATACACTTATTCATACATACACAGTATACACATAAATCTATGCACTATATCATACAGTACACAACACACACACACACACACACACTGGAAAAGATTAACCGGGAGCTACAATACCGAATTTTGTGTATGCTATAAATATTATGAGTTTAACAAAGATCCCACTATGAGTCAGATTGTAGCCTGGATTAGGAAATTTGAGATTCATGAGAATAGAGTGCGTGCAACCTCGGAAAATATAAAACACTGGCAACTCATCCCGGAATAGGAATATTCCGATTCGGATTCTTTTTCATTATCATTCTAATCAGATAACCCTCACTATTCCTATTTCCATATATATCTGGAATTTCTAAAACTCATATTCAATATATTTATTGCATTACACCATTTTATCATACATTTTTCTCTCCCTAAAAAAAAGTTTCACGAATCAGATTGCTCCTTGAGTCTAAGAGTTGAGTTGCCAGATATTCCTTTTACGAGACAAGACAGAGTAGGGTGATCGGCAGTTCCATTCAGGACGCCTTAAGATACGCACACCTTGAGTCACTTAGGCCGAGAGACAAACAAACAGAGACAGACAAACAGACAGATAATGATCGCAGAAAACACAGATATTAGCTGGAATAAAGTGTACCAAGCGCGGCCAAATCCCTCTGCCATTCCGTTTCCTTTATCTGCGGAGTCAAAAGGCCCTTCCCCGTCTCCTGGCGAACGGGGAAACAGTCTCATCCTAGTTTCAGTGGGTCTTTAATTAACTGTGTTTTATAATCGTCAGATTCTGGTCCGTGAAACTTTGTGGGTGAGTTTTCGAGATATTGGAAGTTTGGGAGATTTTTCTTCGTTAATTCTTTTTTTTATTATTATTATTGTGAATTCTGTTCCTCGTGGGATATTTAGATTAAAAAAAAAAATTAAAAAGTTGAGGGTTCCGTTGGTTTGATGGAGAGAGCACACGTACGCGTATTCATAAACACACACACACACACACGCTCACACACACACACACACACACACACACACACACACACACACACACACACACACACACACACACACACACACACACACACACACACACACACACACTCAACCAACATCACACTCAACTAAACATCACACATCACACCTTTAAGGACGTGTTTGCTACGACTTCAGAAGCTTAGCGAAACATCTCTCCTGACGGCAAGGGGGTCAACGGAGGCCGAGACGTCTCAGAAATGTCTTGTGTTTAAAAGAGAAATTTCCTCATTGGCGCTGGTTTGGCGATACATTTGACAAGTGTGTGTCTTTGTTTGCGTGTTTGAGTGGGTGTGTGTTTGTTGATTGTTTGTGTGAGTGTGTTTGTTTGTTTGTTTGCGTATGTGTATGCGCGTGTGTGCGTGTGCGTCTGTGTTTACGAATCTCTTTGTATATATGCTCATATATGTAAGCGTACCTGTATATATGTATATCCACGCGTATATATAACACACGAAAACGCACCTACATATACATAACATGCATAATTACAGACAGACATAAAAATTGCATATTTAAATCATTACAGAGTCGGGTGTGATTATAAGCTGCAACGCAAGCTAGAAAAAAAACGAAAATAAATGTGTTAATGGAATCGAAAGCTGAAATATCCACGATGACTCGGCGAAGCGTGTGTATTGGAGCGAGTCTAATGTGGTTTTACGGGTTTTAGATTAATAACCCCCTTTGCCACCACTCCCCCCCCTCTCTCCTAATCTATCCCTCTCTTCATATCCTTTTCTTTCTATCCCTCTCTCTCTCTGAACACTTTTATCTATCCCTCTCTCCTTCCTTTCATCTTCTTATTCCTCCTTCCATTCCTCTTTCTTCTTGCTGTCCCTCTCAATCTTATTATCCTTCTCTAATTCTTTTCATCTTCCTATTCCTCCCTCTATTCACTCTTCTTACTATCCTTCCCTCCATTATCCATCTAATTATCTCTTCCTCCCTGCACCCTTCTTCCAATCCCTCTCTCCCATTCATCTTCCTATCGTTCCCTCTCTCCCACCTGCTTCTATCCCTCCCTCCCCACCCCTAATCTTCTTATCCTTATCCATCTTTCCCTCCCTCCCCCTTCCCTGCTTCTATCCTTCCCTCCCTACCTCCTTCTTTCTATCCTTCTCTCCTTCGTTTCACCTTCCTGTCCCTCCCTCCTTGCACCCTTCTTCTCATCCCTCCTTCCATCCTCCCTACTTCTACCCCCCCCCCCCTTTAGCTAATCGATCGATTACGTTCTCGTTAATTCATTTCCATTTTTCCTCCTTCCCGGTCGTACTTTTTTTCCCGGTCGTGTTTTTCCCTGTCGTGTCTTTTCCCCAGTCGTATTTTCCCAGTCGTATTTTCCGTGTTTTCCCCGTCGTATT
>NC_051391.1:1621177-1623677 GCF_015228065.2 Penaeus monodon | reverse complement strand
AAAGATTTTAGAGGGAAAGCTTGCCGGGGTTTAAGGTGGGGGAAAATGCGTCTTTTTTTATGGGGAGGGTGATGGTAAAGATAAAAAAGGATAATATGGTAAGGAAAAATAAAATAATAAAAGGGAATAAAAACAAAATAAATAAAAATATAATTACGGAAATAAAAACAATAAAGAAAATAATAAAAATAATAAATACCCTCTACTACTATACTACTAAACTACCTGCTCTATACTACACTACTACTTACTACACAATAATATTAGGGAATCATTGGGGGTTGGCGCGGGATTTCCAGATTCTTGGCATAGCAAAAATGTATCCTGCTTCTGGTGGGGGTAAAAAAAGGGGTGAGAGCGTCCCCCCGTCACCGGATCAAAAAGGCCCCAGGCAGAAGAAAAGTCTAACTCTTCCATTAATCAAAATCCGCCGGTTCTAGGACGGGATAGTTCCACCCCTGCCATCCCGGTTGGGGCCATTTGTACTAGCATCAAAAAAAAAAACAAGACTAAAATGGACAAGGAAGGTATATGGGTAATGTTGAAAAAAGGCTCCTCATCCTAGTACAGGGTGACGGGGGGTAGTTATCTTGTTAAGGGGCTTGACTCTTTTTTCTGAGAGTTGATACCACCATATAAACACACAAACATTCATTTAATCGGCCGCGCGGAGGCCCCGGGTCCTCCCCGGGAGAAGGGGGAGCTGCCTTAGTGGGGTTTGGTATTTAGCACAAAATCCCGGTCAAACAGGTCAATATAAAATGTGACCTCCGCCCTCGCGAGCGGGGGGTTCTTTTTTGGGGACTTTGGTCCACGTGGAAAACAGCCCGTGTCCACTGGAAATAAAAATGAATTATCCACATCCTTAACAAAAAATAAAATTATCCACATTTTATTTGCTGGGCCACCAAACGAGGTCAGATATAAAATGTGCCTCCCCCCCTCGCTGAGTGGGGGGTTCTTTTTTGGGACTTTGATCCACGTGGAAAAACACCCACGGGCCCTGGTAATAGAAATAAAATTTAAAATCCCTCCTGTAACGAAATAGAATTATCCACTCTTATAAATGTACTTTTTTTTGCTATATCCGGGGAGCTGCGCAAAAGTTGGAGCATTTTCTGTTGGTGTTCCATTACCTTTAAATTCAAACCCCATTTTGCTGTATTTCCCTTTTTTATTTTAATTAGCAATGTAAAGAAAAAAAAAAAAATGAAATAATAATAATAATATAAAAAAAATAATAAAAATATAATAAAAATAAAAATAAACACGTAATAAATGAACATGATAATAATAACAAAAAAACAATAAACAATAAAAAATAATAATAAAAATAAATTTATATCACACTCATTATCATATAACGATAAAAAAGATAATGAAAATAATAAAAACCGTTTACAAAAAATAAAATTTCGGGCCTACTTACGCGAGCGTTGCACCTCAAACAACAGAGGTGCATGAAAATCGACGCAAACATTTAACTCACAACGCCCCAATAATTTTAAACGCGGTGTAAGCACTAACAGTTTTCTCAGTCAAATAAAGGGGTCTGGCTTCGCTTTTGTATATACTATCTATCTGTCTATCTTCTACTTCAAAATATATTTTATTTATTTATTTTTTTAAAAAAAAATAGAAATGATGTGTTGGCACAACCTCTCCCCCTTTTCTCTCTCTCTCCTTTCCCTTCTCTCTCTTCTTCTCCTCTCTCTCCTTCCTCCCCTCTCTCCTCCTTTTCTCTCTCTCTCTCCTTCTCTCTCTCTCCCTCTTTTCTCTTCTCCTCTCCTCTCTCTCCTCCCTTTTTTTTGTCTTTTTTTTGTAGTAACTAAAATTCGACCCCTACATACAATTTTTTTTTAAAGGTACAAACGCAAAAGTAAATAAATTGTAAATTTTCTTTCCCCACGTTCTCATGACCCCCCCCCCTTTTTTTTTGTTTTTTTTTTTTTTTCTATAAATCGTTTTTTTGGGATTTCCAATTCGGGTTTTTTTTTTTTTCCTCTCCCCCTTCCCCCCTTTCCCCCTCTTTCTCTTTTTCTTTTTCTCATCCCCCCTGTCTCTCTTTTTTTCCCTTTCTTTCCCCCTTTTTTCCATTTCTTTTCTCATTTCCCCTCTTTCCCTTTCCCCCCCTTTCATTCATTATCCCTTTCCCCCTCCCACACTTTCTCATTCCTCACTCACTCACTCACTCATTCTCTCTCTCTCTCTTTTCTCCCCTCTCTCCTCTCTCTCTCTTCTCTCTCTCTCCTCTCTCTCTCTTTCCCCCTCTCCCTCTCTCCCCTTCTCTCTCTCTCTCACTAAATTTTCTCTCTCTCTCTCACTAATTCTCTCTCTCTTCTCTCCTCTCTCTCACTCTCTCCCTCTCTCTCTTCCTCTCTCCCCTCCTTTGTCTCTCTCTCTCTCTCTCTCTCTCTCTCTCTCACTCATTGTCTCTCTCTATCTCTCACTCATTCTCTTTCTCTCTCTCTCTCTCACTCATTCAATTTTTCTCCTTGTC
>NC_051391.1:1603677-1606177 GCF_015228065.2 Penaeus monodon | reverse complement strand
GAAAAAAAAAAAAAAAAAAAAAAAAATAATTAATAAAAAATAAATATTTTTTTTTTTTTTTAAAACCTTAAAATATTTTGAAAAGTAAAGGGATCCTGCTTGTACAAGCCTGGGCCAATTTTCCCCTTTTCTTAGAGATTAAAAAAAAGGGGAAAAGGGCCTTGGAATTTCGGGGCCATGTTTAAACCGGGAAGACTCAGTAAAGATGAAACAATGGGATTTGGCGAATGAAAAATTTTTTTTCCTCTCTTTCCTCTCTCTCTCCCTCTCCCCTCTCTCTCTCTCTCTTTCTTTTTCTTTTTTTCTTTTTGTTTTTTTTCTCTTCTTCTTTTTTTCTCCCCTTTTTCTCTTCGTATACATACTTTAAAAAAATATTATATAAAAATATATATAAAAATTATATATATATTTTATAATATTATATTATAAATAACCAATCCCCAACCATAAAAAATACACTCAAACAAACACACAACCACAACACACCACACACACAAAAACCACACACACCAACACACCACACACACACACATACACAAGATGTGTGTGTGTATATATATTATATATTATATATATAATATATATAATATATATTATATAATATATGTATATATATACATTATCATATATGAAACATATACATATATGTACATATACAATATATAAAATTTTATATATATATATTATATATATATATATATATATATATATATAATATATGTATACATATGTTTTCTCCCTCCCTTTCCCCATCTCTCTCTCTCTCGATTTATCCATCGTTCCACCCATCTATCTATAAATTTATCCTTAATCCTTGAACAGATAAAAGAAAGAATAGGTTAGAGCACAACACCATGATTTCTGAAGCAATATCTATCTTTTTTTTTACCTTCTAGCGTGAAGTGCGCATGCGTGACTTCCCAGAAATCATTACTTTTTGATACGTTGTCTTATTTGTGACAAAATTACAAAACTTTCTTCTCTGTAAAACTTTTGTCTGTTGTTAGGAGTTTTTTCTCTCTCTGTCAATCTCTCTCTCTCTCTCTACTCCTTTTCTCTTCTCTCTCTCTCTCCTCTCTCTCTCTCTCTCTCTCTCTCTCTCTCTCTCTCTCTCTCGCTCTCTCTATCTCTCTCTCTCTCACACACACACACACAAACACATTTTTTCTCTTTATTTATCTTTCTCTTTCTTTTTCTTTCTTTCTGCCTGTCTCTGTCTGTCCCTTCTCTTTTCTTCCTCTCTCTTTAATCTTCTTCTCCTCTCTCTCTCTCTCTCCTCTTTTCCTCCCTCTCTCTCTCTCCTCTCTCTCTCTCTCTCTCTCTCTCTCTCTCTCCTCTCCCCTCTCTCTCTCTCTCTCTCTCTCTCTCTCTCTCTCTCTCTCTCTCTCCCTCTCTCTCTCTCTCCCTCTCCCTCTCCCTCTCCCTCTTTCTCTCTCTCTCTCTCTTTCTCTCTCTCCCTCTCTCCAAAAAAAGGCCACATCTTTTAATATTCCACATTAAACGTGTCTTCGATAGATCAGGATCAAGAATCAGATCAAGAAAAATTCATGTAAATTCCTTAATTCAATAATGACACTTAAGTTATTGTTCGTTTTCTTGATTTTATGTTCATCCGAATAGCATCTCCGGAGAGAGATTTCACGTCGCTGTTCGATTTTATTTCTAACTCACTAAATGAAAAAAAAAAGGGAGAGAGTTATTAATTATTTTCGTCATTACGTATTTCCAGAATTCGTAGGGTTCTTAGTACGTATAACTATTCATATCTCTGTCTATCTGTTCATTGTTCACTGTTCAAATATTAATCCAAACACGATATTTACATCTCTCACTTTGTAAAAGTTATTCATGCTCATCCACACCTTTTCTACGTTTATCAGGAAGATCTGTCAGTATTACCTTTAACGGATAATATTATCTTTTATCAGAAAAATATCTTTGCAATCATTAAATTTTCTCTTAGTATGAAAATACGAAACAGGAAGGCGATGATAAACGCAAAAGGAAAATCATTAAAATCAAAGAAGAAGAAAAAGAAAAGGAAAAAAAGAAGAAGAAAACAAAAAGAAAAAAGAAAAAGAAAAAAAAAAAGAAAAAATGAGGAAAAACAAAAAGAAAAAAGGAAAAAGAAAAAGAAAAAAGAAAAAGAAGAAAAAGAAAAAAAGAAGAAAAAAAAAAAAAAAGAAAAAAAAGAAAGAGAAGAAGGAGGAGGAGGAAAGACGTGGCAATAACGATGAAAACGGGAGCCGTCTTCATCGCTTTATTCGTCCTCACAGGAATTCGCTGGGCGTGGAAAGCGAGAGATTCCTGCGCCAGACGCGGTCCCCCAAGTTCCCTGGCGTCGCTGACGAGCCACCTGCGGGGGAAACTGCCACGGGAGGGGGGAGGGGGAAGGGGAAGGGGAGGGGGAGGGAAGGGGGAGGGGAGGGGGAGGAAAGGGGGGAGGGGGAAGGGAAGGGGGAAGGGGAAGGGGGGGAAGGGGAAGGGGGAAGGGAAGGGG
>NC_051391.1:1580375-1590375 GCF_015228065.2 Penaeus monodon | reverse complement strand
GAAAAGGCTGCACCGAGAAAGGGCGGGAAGGAGGGATCAGGGCGGCCCGTAAAGACCGCGAGAGGGATCAGAAGCAGTGAGCTCGAAGGAGGCAATAGCGGGGGCCGTTCGACGTACGTTCCCTACGTTCCCGGAGGCGATGGCGCTGGCGGTGGCTTTGGCCCGGTTTCCCTTGAAGCATCGCACGCCCCTCCCCCCTTTACCCCCCCAGCCCGGTTTCCCTTCGGCGCAAAAACCGCTCGTAGGTCGCTCTTACGCTTCCTTGAACGTCCTTGAAAGTTGTTGAAAGCCTATGAAAGTCCCTTAATGTTTTTGAAAGCCTATGAATGTCCCTTCATGTTTTTGAAAGCCCTTGAACGTCCTTGAATATTTTTGAACGTCCTTGAATGCTTTTGAAAGCCCTTGAATGTTTTTGAAAGCCCCTGAATGTTTCTGAAAGCCCTTGATGGTTTTGAAAGCCCTTGAATGCTTTTGAAAGCCCCTGAATGTTTCTGAAAGCCCTTGAATGTTTTTGAAAATCATTGAATGTCCTTGAATAGCTTTGAGCGCCCTGGGATGTCCCTAAATTTTTTTTGAACGTCCTTAAATGTTCCTAAATGTTCCTAAATATCCTAGAAAGTCCATGCGTGTCACCTGAACGTTCTTCGGTGTCCTTGACTGTCCTTTAATGTCCTTAAATGTCCCTGAATGCAACTGAAGTCCTTGATCGTCTTTACACTTATTTGAATGTTCTTAATCGTCCTTAAATTTCCGCGAAAGTCCTTGAACATTATCTTTAACTCTCCTTGAATGTCCTTGCATACGTGTGTCTGAGTCCGTATGTCGGGGTCCGTACCCTTGTGATTTTGATGCAATTAATTCAGAAAGCATTGTATTCTAAATTATATTAAGTATTTAGTTTCTGGCTCTGTGCTAGAGCGCATTGTATTACTCGTCATAATTAATAATTAAAGAGAATAATTCCGTAATAAAAACAACGTCGCGTTTCCCGGGGACGTTTCTCGGACTTGAAAAGATCCAGTTTCCTCCTATTGCCTTCGGCATTATCAGCGGATGAAGCCCCGACAGTGAGATGCGCATGTAGGTCTAGGAAGTGCAGTGGATGGATGTGTTTTTAGGTATATGTATATATATTTATATATCTGTGTGTGTGTGTGTGTGTGTGTGTGTGTGTGTGTGTTTTGTGTGTGTGTGTGTGTGTGTGTGTGTGTGTGTGTGTGTGTGTGTGTGTGTGTGTGTGTGTGTGTGTGTGTGTGTGTGTGTGTGTGTGTGCGTGCGTGTGCGCGTGTGCGTACGTGCGTGGGTGCGACTGAATGTGTGTAGATATACATCATCCATTCCTTTGTCCACATATACCCTTACAGCTTTGAACTGTCTACCCGACGCTGTCAGATCCAGCCTCTCATTTCTGCTTTTTGACAGCATGGAATTAATAGCAACATGACAATAATAATTCGACCACAAATGTTAGCTTGACTGCGCATTATGGGAGTGATTGGCTAGGCTGCTATTTTCATTATCAATTGATTAGGCCAATTTTGGAGTGCGCTACCTTTGTGTAGAAGCAAATTGCATTTATGTAAATCTTTTTAGCGGACTTTGTATGCTTTTCAACCGGGATGCATGGACGTGGAGGCGAGCTGGATATTAAAGTTTTCATTACACAGATTCACAGATTCCTTTTTTTGTTAATCTTTTTATTATTATTATTATTATTGTTTTGTGTTCGTTTCCCAATTTTTTTAATCAGGGAAAAAATTGCTTGAGATGACGTGTGTATGTGTGTGTTTGTATATATATATGCATATATATATATATATATATATATATATATATATATATATGCATATATATATATATAATATATGATATATAATATATATATATAATTAATATTATATATATAATATATATATATTATCATATATATATATATATGTATATATCATGTATATAGATACATACATACATACATACATACACACACCACACACCCACACACACACCACACACACCACACACATGATATATATCATATATATATATATATCATATGTGTGTGTGTGCGTGTGTGGTGGTGTGTGTGTGTGTGTGTGCTATGTATGTATGCATGTATGTATCTATATACATGTATATATACATATATATATATATAGTATACTATATATTATATATTATATATATATATATATATATATATATATATATATATGTATCAATATGTAGATGTTTGTGCATAATACCATTACATGCACATAAGTATATGCCTGTCAATCATTATGTGCGTATTTGTTTATATGATTTGTATACTGATCCCCATATTCATAGCAAATGACTCCATATCCAGGTTCGATCAGCCCCCGACGGCGCGGCTTCCGTCCGCATAGCCCCCGACGGCGTGGCTTCCATCCGCATAGCCCCCGACGGCGCGGCTCCCGTCCGCATAGCCCCCGACGGCGCGGCTTCCATCCGCATAGCCCCCGACGGCGTGGCTTCCATCCGCATAGCCCCCGACGGCGTGGCTTCCGCCCGCATAGCCCCCGACGGCGTGGCTTCCATCCGCATAGCCCCCGACGGCGTGGCTTCCGCCCGCATAGCCCCCGACGGCGTGGCTTCCATCCGCATAGCCCCCGACGGCGTGGCTTCCGTCCGTCCGCCCAGCCCCCCGACAGCGTGAGTCCCTTCCGCCCTCGGGAGCTGCGGTCGGGCCTCGGCGAGTGCCACTCTGCGTCGGCCTCGCGGTGCAGGCGAGAGTGACAGCCTCCTTTGTGACTTCTCCCTCATCTCCGCCGACCTCTTTCGGGGATCTTCAACAAAGCGGAGGCCGTCGAGAGGGCCCGCTTTGATACAGAAGGCTGAATAAGGGCTTGAGTGGTCTCAGGGGAAAAAAATGGAAGAGAAAAAGAAAGGAGAGACAGATAAAAAAAAAAGAAAAGAAAAGAAGAGAGAGAGAGAGAGAGAAAGAAAAGCGTCGTTTGAAAGCTTGCGTTAGTCATCCCCGGCGTCTTCCAAGCGATCAAGATGTGTTCGTTTCGTTCAAGTAACCTAGTTTATGATATGAACAATGATTACAAGGATTTTCTTTTCTTCTTGACAGCTAATAACAGCGCAAAAATAGAACAAGTGCGTTTGAAATATGATACGAAACACGAGAAGAAAAAAAGAAAAGACAAGAAAAAAAAACTGACATGCATATCGTGTACAAGATATATAATCAGCAGCATCGGTCCAACAGGCAGGTTTTTAATCTTAGGAAACATATGGCTCATAAATCGCGTCTCGCAATAGCCGCGGGCGTCCCACGTCAGCAAACACACTCGACCGAAATGCAGGGAGTTTCCAAGAGCAAAATGCCCGTTGCTTTTAATTTGCCTGTGATTTACGCGCAACACATCCCTCATGGCAGTAATGGCACGGCCGAGATGAAGCCTACGTGCGCCAGAAGCAGAGCAGATACGGCCTGAAATGTACATCTGCCGGGCGTTACGTGCGGGAGATGGGTTGCCGCCACTGATTTGTGTCCGCGACGCGCACTTCCATTCACAGGAGGCCTTTTGTGGTTCATTCGGGAGCTTATCACCACACACACACACACGCTATACTCATATAAATGCACATACTCATACTCTCTCTCTCTCTCTCTCTCTCTCTCTCTCTCTCTCTCTCTCACACACACACACACACACACACACACACACACACATCTATCAACACATGGTGAAATAGAAAGACAGAAAAGACAAAGAGAGAGAAAGAGGGGTGTGTGTATGTGTGTGTTTGCCTGTGTATCTGTGTGCATGTAATGTAGTGCGAGTGAGAGAGTGAGACAGCTATGTGTGCGTGTGGGTCGTTCCCTCGGATCCTGAAGAGTGTGAGGTGATTGCAGGATCTTTTTCATAGCTTGTGTGACGACGACAAAACGACATATTCGGCAATATATTCCTCACTATCATTAGGACCTTCTCGTTTACAAGCGCCGTCGTACGGACTGTTATATTGTGATGTACTATTACTAAGGAGAATCTTATCGACGTCCTGCTTCTTCTTCTTCTTCTTTCTTTTTCTCTCTTCGTTTCTTCTACCTTTATCACCTTCTCCGTCTCCTCTTTCTTGGATCTTCGTCTCTTAATTTGGTTGTGCTTTCTGTCTTTTTCTTATTACTTGTTCGGTGTTCCTTCATTAGCATACTCTCTGTCGAACAATCCACAGCAGAAACAGAAACAGAGACCATCGCCGTAGCAACAAAGACCACGGCAGAAGCAGAAACAGAATTCACAACAGAAGCAGAAACAGAGACCACAACAGAAGCAGAAAACAGGATAGAGACCAAACCAAAAACAGGAAAAGAGAGAGACCAAATCAAAAACAAGGAGAGAGACCACACACACACACACAAAGGGAAAAGAGAGCACAACAGAAGCAGAAAACAGGACAGAGACCACATCACAAACAGGAAAAGAGGCCACATAAAAACAAACAAACAAGAAAACAAACCACAACAGAAACAGAAAACAGGAACACAGACCACGACTAAAGCAGAAACACACACACACACAGCCGCTCGGCATATGGCACTGCTATTTACATATCTGGCACCTCCTTCCATGTCTGTATCCGACTGATGCTTTATAATGGCATTCGATGGCCACGCCCCTTAATTAAGAAGAAACCTCTTTCGGATGAATAAAAAAAATAAAAATCAGTATAGTGTGTGTGTGTGTGTGTGTGTGAGAGAGAAAGAGATTGATAGAGATAGAGAGAGACAGATAGATAGATAGATAGATAGATAGAGAGAGAGAGAGAAGAGAGAAAGAGAGAGAGAGAGATAGAGAAAGAGAGATAGAGAAAGAGAGAGAAGAGAGAGAGAGAGAGAGAGAGAGAGAGAGAGAGAGAGAGAGAGAGAGAGAGAGAGAGAGAGAGAGACTATAAATAATGTATATGGTACCACATGAGATAGAAGATCGACCCCGCATAAAGACAGTAAAATATAAAGTAAAAGAAGAAGTTCATATCTGTAATGAAAATTAAGAGTGAAAAAGACATGATCACACGGGATCATTTCCATCCCCCCCCCCCTTGCTGTATCTTACCCCCTATACTGGCAAACCATGGTTCCACTCTCCGCGTTTATTCAAAGGGCGTTATGAACAAAGCTTTGTCCTTTGGTTAAATGTCGACTATTGTACTGGAGATATGAACAGCAGCTGTCTTCACCGTGCAAGTATGTGCAATTTGAATACTTTTTTTTTTAATGTTGAGATCCTCACCATTAAATCCCTCTATTGTTGCGTTTTGCAAGAGGTAAATGGGTGTTCTCAGCTCTCTTGTTTAGTTGCTTGATCATTTGGTTTCTCTCTCTCTCTCTCTCTCTCTCTCTCTCTCTCTCTCTCTCTCTCTCTCTCTCTCTCTCTCTCTATCTGTGTGTGTGTGTGTGTGTGTGTGTGTGTGAGAGTGTGAACGTGAGTGTGTGTGTGATTTTTGTTTTGGATTTTGCGTATTTTTGCTGCTGCGTTCATTGATTTTTTTTCCTTATTCTGATTTTATATGCAATAATGGTATATATAGTTATATAGATCATCATAATTATTACTACTACATATGATGATAATATATGATGAGGATAATGATGATGATGATGATAGTAATAAAAATGATAACAATAATAACAATGATAATACTAACACTAATGATAGTAATGGCGATAATTATAAAGATAATGATGATGACAATAATAATGATATTAATAATAACAATTATAATAGTAATAATAACCATAATCAAAAATATAATGATGATCATAATAATGACAACAATGATAAAAAAGATAGCAATGACAATAAAGATAATAATGACAATAATGATATAATAACGATGATGATAATAATGATGACTAATAATAGTAATAGTGAGAATAATAATAATAATGATAGCAATTTGTCCTGGGGTTCTAGGATAGTAGCCTATGAGCTCCCCGTGCCAGGGTTACGGTGAAGCTGTTAGCACCAGGGCAGTGGTTTCTGCAGAAGGCGTTTATCAGTGCAACTGGTAGTTCACGGCAGATGCGGAATAGGTCTAGCAGAAGGTTTAATTTGACTGGACAAACGGCAGACACAGCATTCCTAGTTAGATGGAACTGCGAGCAAAGGAAAAACTTGGGGGCCTTTGCTTTACTTATTTCATAGCTCCTGACCACATCCCGAATATGACTGTTTAGGATGCAACGGCTGATAAGCTCAGTGATCATTACGTTTGAGGAATGAATGAATGGTAATGATAATAACAATGGTGATGGTGATAACAGCAGCAACACCAGTGATAATGATGATTGTTATTACTATCATATCAACATTTTCATTCCTATGATATATTAGCGATAGTAATAATGTTGATTATGATAATGACAATAACATTAGTAATAATCATTTTAGTGAATGACAATAACAGTGAAAATGACAATGAAAAATGTCAATGAAGAGGAAAATGATAACAACAACAGCAACAATATTGCTAAAAAAAAAATAATAAATCAGACAGACATAGACGACGGACAAACGACGGCCGGAAGCAGCAGAGTCCTGTGCCATGTTGCAACGAGCAATGATAGCCTGTAGCAACAACACCTCCGCTTTCAATTACTTCCATTGATGTCAGTCTTGCCGTGTGACGTCACAGCAACATGCCTTGAGGAACTCTCACCCACGCAGAGCGATGGTGGTTTGCCGGATCTCCGATTTTTTACTCTTTTTTTATTTTTTTACTCTTTTTTTATTGTTGTTATTGTGATAGTGGTGATAATAGTGATAATAATACTGCTTATAGTTAATTTTACTATTATTATCACCATTATTATTGTTGTTATTATCAATATCATTACTATAATCATTATTATTATCATTATTATTAACATTATCATTATCATTATTATTATCATTATTATTATCATTATCATTAACATCATCATCATCAGTATCCTTATTACCATCTTCATTAATACTATCATCATTTACATTACTACTATCATTATCATTACCATCATTGTTATCACTATCATCATAATTCCTATGAATATCATTACCTTCATCTTCATCACCATCCTTTTTAATTTTCTTTTTTTATAATTATCGTCATCATTGGTCTTGTTCCTGTTCACAAAATTCATAAAATCCTCTGCAATATTGCACAATGATTATGATGAAGTTAATGAAATTCACAAGAATTATGATAACAGTGATAACAGGGATGATAGTAATAATGACAGTATTTATGAAAATGATGATAGTATTAAGAAAAATGGGAATAGTGATACTAATGGTGATGATAATGATAATAATTGATAATAATAACAACAATGATAATAATGATTGATAACGATAATAATGATAATAATAATGACAATAATATCAATAATAATGATTGATAACGATAATAATAATAATAATAATAATAATAATAATAATAATAATAATAATAATAATAATAATAAAATAATAATAATAATAATAATAATAATAATGATAATAAAATAATAATAATAATAATAATAATAATAATAATAATAATAACAATAACAGTAGTAGTAGTAGTAGTAGTAGTAATAATAATAATAATAATAGTATTTTTCTTCTTTTTTAGCCAAAGGCAGGTCCTGGTGAGCCTTGTGGGCGAGAGGCGTCGAGTAATTCATTATCATATTCCCAAAGGTCAGGTGCAATTGCTTCTGCGGGACCAATTAACTAATGGCCGCTCTATGGTCGGAGTGAGCAGGTCTACGTGATGTGGAGTTTTCTCTCTGTCTTTCTCTAACCTTTTCTTAGTGTCTGTCTGTTTGTTTAGTGGGTATTAATGTATTTGTTTGTTTGCTATGGTTATGAATCTCGTTGTCTAGGTATTTAAATATCTCTTGCAGCTTCCATTCTCATGATCATTCTTTTTTTTTTTTCTCTCTCTCTTTTTCTTTCTCTTTCTCTCCCTCTCTCTCTTTCTTTCTCTCTCTCTCTCTCTCTCACTCCCTCTCACGGTCTCTCCTTCCACTTCACTTCTCTCTCTCTCACTTCTCACTTCACTTCTCTCTCCCCTTATTCCTTCTCTCTCTCTCTCTCTCTCTCTTCTCTCTCTCTCTCTCTCTCTCTCTCTCTCTCTCTCTCTCTCTCTCTCTCTCTTCCCCATCACGTGTGCATTTTTTATATTTTTTTTACGCGCCAAACTCTTAAATGACTCCACTCTCTCACAACACATCAAGTAAACGTAAGAATTAGCGTGGATTTTATGTCTCTCTCTCCCTCTTCTTTTTTCTCTTTCTCTTTCTCTTTCTTTCTCTATCTATTTATCCATCTCTCCCTTCTCTTTTCTCTTCTTCATTCTCTCTTTTCTCTTTTCTCTTCTCCCTTTCTCTCTTCTCTTCTCCCTTCTCTCTTCTCTCTCTCTCCGCTTCCCTCTCCCTCAGTGACTCAGTTTCTCTCTCTCTCCTCTCTCTCCTCCCTCCCTCACTCCCTCCCTCTCTCCTTCCCTACCTACCTCCCTCCTTCTCTCCCGCCCCCTCTTTCTCTCTTTCCTTCCTTCTCTCTCTCTCTCTCTCTCTCTCTCTCTCTCTCTCTCTCTCTCTCTCTCTCTCTCCGTCCCCTTTTTCCGTCACAGAATACTCTTTGTTTTATATCTCGTCTGACAAGTGGCAGCGAAGAGGGAGGAGGAGGAGGGCGTGTGAATCACCACCTTTAAAGCAACAGTTCAGATACTCTCGCCAGGGTAAACAGCCGCTCGTGCTTGTCGTTTGCTTGCGAGCCTTGTTTGAGTTGTTTGGGTCATTTGTTTGTTTGATTGCGCGCGCGCGTGTGTGTGTGTGTGTGTGAGAGAGAGAGAGAGAGAGAGAGAGAGAGAGAGAGAGAGAGAGAGAGAGAGAGAGAGAGAGAGAGAGAGAGAGAGAGAGAGAGAGAGAGAGTAAAAAAGATGAATGAACAGGAGACATTGGGAAGTATAATATGAATGAGCACTGCGACGAAAATATTTAATGAAAGACATAGTGAAAAAATATAACCACATTAATGACAAAGAATGAAAATATTATCAGAAATTATGATATTATCCTGATAGTTTTTGCCGTTATGTGTCCTTTTTATCATTTCATTATTACTGTTATTAATATCATCATCGATATTGTTATCACTAGTATCATTATGGTGATCATGATGACAATAATAATCCGATTATCATTATCATTGTATTGCTTTGATTAACATTATCAGTATTATCATCATTATCATAGCCACAATTACAATGATTATCATTATCATCATCATCATCATAAACATCACAACTATAATTACCTACACCTAGAACTATCAATTATCATCATGAACATCATATTCAACGAGACAATAACCATGATAGTGAGGAAGACCCCGATCGCAGCAGTAATGGATAACGATAACGGCTGTGGGACCCGTAATTAACACAGGAGCCTAACACGTGAATTTTCTCTGTGATGGTCTATAATGATAACAACAGTCGGGATGGTGAGACAGATAATGATGGAGACGATAATAATGATTGTAATAGTAATGATAAATGGTAGTAATAGTGATAATGATGATAATAATGATGGTGTAAATAATAATGATGATATTAATAATGATAATGAAAGTAATAAAGATAATGATAGTAATAAAGATAATGATAATAATAACAATAAAGATAATGACAATGATAATAATAATAATAATAACAACAACAACAACAACAATAATGATGATAATGATAACAATAATAAAAATGACAATAACGATAATAATAATAATGATAATAGAGATAAAATGCGCATGCAAAGGTCTCAAGACCAGCTGACCGATAAAACGTAGATCATTAACCCATTGCCGACGGGTGGCATGTACGCACATGCCATGGCATGGCGGGACCATCTGCCGGGGGCACGTAGAGTATGCATGGACATGCCATGAGTTTTTTTTTTGTTATAATCACGGCAAAAAATTATTTTTCTGCCAGTGAA
>NC_051391.1:1572875-1575375 GCF_015228065.2 Penaeus monodon | reverse complement strand
ATGAAGCTTCCATTGCATCGTTATGCTTTTGTTCCCAGCCGTTATCTATGCCATTAGGAACGAAAAAAACTATTACTAGAATAACCACCTTGATCTGGCGCTTTACAAATGCAAAATTATCCGTATCTCTTTTGTCGATGTATTATCAGCACAATTTTTTCCTCGCTCCTTTGATGTTTGTAATTCATGAAAGTCAGTCGTTCTGCGGATTGGCCTTCAATTGCAGTTTTTATTTATCTATTATTATTACTATTTTTTTTTTATTATTCAATCTTCCCACTCGTTAATATCCTTCCCTTCCCTCCTCTCTCCTTCCCTTCCCTACCCTCTTCTTTCCTTCCCTTCCCTCCCCTCCCCTCCCTCCCTCTTCCCTCCACTCCCCTCCCTCTTTCCCTCCCCTCCCCTCCCCTCCCCTCTTCTTCCCTTCTCTCCCCTCCCCTCCCTCCCTCTTCCCCTCCCTCCCTCTTCCCCTCCCCTCCCTCTGCGTACGCCCTGCCCACTCCCGCTTACACTCGATCAATCTGTTTATCTTTCTAATTTTCTCTCTTTATCTATCAGTTTATCTATCTTTCTTATTTTCTCTTTATCTGTTTATTTATCTTTCTATCTTTTCTCTCTTTTTCTATCTGTTTCTTTATCTTTCTTTCTCTTTATCTGTTTATCATTCTTTCTCTCTTTATGTTTATTTATTTGTTTATCTTCTTTCTCTCTTTATCTATCTGTTTATCTATCCTTCTTTCTCTCTCTTTATCTATCCGTTTATTTACCTTTCTCTCTCTCTCTCTCTTTATCTACCTTTCTCTCTCTCTCTTTATCTATCTGTTTACCTATTCATCCCTTGTTCTCCGTTCCAATCAATTCACATATTTCCTTTTCTTCATCAGTATCATCCTTACTGCCGTCATCACCACCAGCGGTTAATTCTTGACAGTGTTGATGTGCGCAATATCGAGTTTGCTGGCCTCACAATCAAGGCAGACAGTGTTGCACGAGCACCTGCAATGAAATCGTGAATATTACTGATGTCCTTGCCATTGCTCGTGTGTTGTCCTTGTTGCAAGTTCCCCTTTCCCTTGGAAAGTCACCTTCGCTCAGCGTTATCATGTTTGCAATTAGACTGCATTTGGCTCTGGCGTTCGTTCTCGTTGCTCGTTGCTGGTTTCCTATTTCGCGTGGGGTTGGCTTATCAATGTGGGTTATAGGAGTGCACGGTCTTGTCTGTGTGGATTAGAGGATTGTGTGGTCCTTATCGGTGTGCGGCATAGGATTGTTCGTGCTTATCTGTGTGGGTTACAGGATTGAATATTCTTATCTATGTGGGTTATAGGATTGAACATTCTTATTTACGTGGATTATAGGATTGAACATTCTTATCTATGTGGGTGATAGGATTGACCATTCTAATTTATGTGCGTTATAGGATTGTACATGTTTGTCTCTGCGGATGATAGGACTGTACGGTACTATCCCATGAGAGGTTGTATACCATCTAAGATTTTCATTCTATATTCTACAACCTCTGTTCTAGTACTAGGTCGTCGCTCACTGGTTCTTGAATGTAAAGTCTGCAACGATTTCAAAACCAGTATTTTTCCTTTTCCTTCATAGAAAAAAAAAAAAACACCGACTGTGTCCAGATGCAGAGTCAATTTAGTCTGACTTGCTGTGGTCGAAAAGACAAGGGTGGATTCAGGTATGCTGTTGTTTCTGTATCTTTTCTTTTTGATTTTAGCCGACTTCCGAAAGAAATATATTCGCGTAACTAACCAATCCAAAATAAAAAAGACTTAATGAAACGTGGGTTTGATTCCCGTAGATTTACGCGGGGTTTTGCTAGGCTTATGAGAATATAAATTTGCTCTATTGTAATATATCCTTACTCGATATTTTTTAACTTTAATTTTCGTTCCGTATTTCATTTTTACCTTATATTCCCTTCGTCCTTTTCCTTTTTTCCACATTTTTTTTATAGTTCCTTCTCCGTTTATCTGTCATTCCTTCCTCCGTTCAGTCTGTCTCATCTGTTTTGTTCTCACTTTTCCCTTTTCCCATTTTCTTTGTTTATTTTTCTTATTCATCTATCGGTTATGCCTTCCTCCCTTTTCTTTTCTTTTTCCTTATTACTCTACCTGTCATTCCTTCTTTCGTCTTGTACCCTTTTTCATTCTTTTCATTTTTCTTTTTCTTTCTTATCACTCATTCCTTCCTCCCTTTTATCCATTTTCCTTTTTTGTTTTCTAATACATCTATTTATCATTCCTTCCTCCGTCCTTTCTGCACCCCCTTTTCATCATCTTTCCATTCTTCCTTTGTTTTCTTATCCATCTATCTGCCATTCCTTCCTCCACTTTTATCCATTTTCCTTCTGTTTTCTTATCCTTCTACCTGCCATTTTTCTTTTGTTTTCTTATCCATCCATCTATCATTCCTTCCTCTGTTCCTCCTTTCTTTATCTTTCCCTGCGACGCCTTCGGACAGAAGAAAACAGCCTCGTTCAGTA
>NC_051391.1:1562875-1567875 GCF_015228065.2 Penaeus monodon | reverse complement strand
TCCCCTTCTCCTCCTCTCCCCCCTTCCCCTTCCCGTTCCCCTTCCCGTTCCCCTTCCCCTCCCCCCCCCCTTCCTCCCGAGACCCAGCGTGGGCGGCCGAAGGACCCGCCTCGGCCCTAATGCACATCCGGCCACGAATCCCCGTCCCTTCTTCTCCGTGCTGTCTCGCAGCGTCTCGAACTTCATCTTGCAACCTTCTCGAAGTTTCTGTCGTGGGTCCTTTACATATCCCCCCCCTTCCCCCCCTCCCCCCCCAACCCCTTCCGGAACTTTCCTCTCCTCCTCACTTTTCTCCTGATCGGATCTATCTTTACTCTTCTCTCTCTTTTTCGCCTCTTCCTGTCTTTTCTCTTTGCTCTTCCCATCTCCCTCTTCCTCCCCTCTCTCTCTCTCTCTCTCTCTCTCCTCCTTCCCCTCCTTCCCCTCCCCTCTCTCTTCCACCCTTCCGCTCTTTCCCCTTTTCATCTCCCCCTCCCCCCCTCTCTCTCCCACCTTCCTCTCTCCCTTCTTTCGTTCGATTCATCTCCTTTCGTCGATTCTCGCACCTCCTTTTCGCAGCATCCCTCGTCATCTCCTCATCTCCCCTCTTTCGCCGAGCATCACCGCGCGCCTTTATACGTCCCGCGCCGAAGCTATTTCCCCTTAACAGATGCTTCGTCCTGAGTAACTTTCTCCTTCATTCATGTCTAGTTATAAAAGGCAATAAATGAAAAAAAAAAATAAAAATAAAACGAAAAATATAAATAAAATAATATAATATAATATAAAAATAATATACAAATATATAATATAATAAAGAAAAATATATAAGATAAAATATAATACAACATAAAAATATATATAAGATAAAATATAATATGATATACAAATAACAAAGAAAAAATAAATAAATAACAGTACTATCTAGCCAATAGATGCTAAAACCTTCATTGGAACAGAAGAATGTACAAGAGTTTAGAACGCTATTCATACACAGTGACGCGTGTGGTGTATGTTTTCATGAGGCGCCTCTCTTGGTTGCAAGGGCCCGTCTCCGTAAACTATGAAGACCCATGGCTCCTAGCTGTTACCTGTCTCTGCATCCTGTCAGCTCTACGGCACAGCTGCTCTCGGTCTCCCTTCCTTCGGTCCTCTCTTGCTCTCTCTCTTGCGTTCTCTCTCTGTCTCTTTGCGCTTCTCTTTTCTTCTCTTGATTTCTTTTCTCTTGTTCTCTCTCTCTCTCTCTCTCTCTCTCTCTCTCTCTCTCTCTCTCTCTCTCTCTCTCTCTCTCTCTCTCTCTCTCACTCACTCACTCTCACTCTCTTCCTTTAACACACACACACACAACACGCTGACTCGCTTTGTTTGCCTCACCCAATCCCTCCCTCTTTCCCCACACAATCTTTCACGCAAATAGAATGGAAGAAAGAGAGAAAGTGAGTGAGTGAGAGAGAGAGAGAGAGAGAGAGAGAGAGAGAGAGAGAGAGAGAGAGAGAGAGAGAGAAGAAAGACGGAGATATATTACAAGCACACATTCCAAGTCAGAATCGCGTCCACCTATATATGTATTCGTTACGATAACTCTCCAACTCTTCTTCAAAGCCCGTTAGTTAGCCACAGCGGATGAGGAAGAGGGGAAGGGCATGGTAAATAAATAGATAGATAGATAGATAGGTAGGTAGGTAGGTGGATAGATATGTACTTAAATAGATAGATTGACAGGTAGGTAGATTGACAGATAGACAAATAGGTAGATAGGTAGACAGAAATATGTAGATGGGATATATAGATAGATAGATAGATAGATTTGTGATTGCAAAGTGATTATGTTTTGATATTAAGAGATTATACTTTTTTGTGTGTGGGGGGGGGCAGTTTTCTTTGTAATTTTCCGGTCCTTGACGATTTTTCTATTTATTTGGTTTTATTTATTTATATTTCTTATAATCTTTTTATTATTATTATTATTTATTTATTTATTTATTTAATTCGATGTTTTGTCTCCGTGCCGTGTCGATTTCTCTGATTATCTAAATGTCTAGTTATATTTTGTTTCATTTTCTATTCTCCCTATCTCATTATCGTCATTATTAATCGTACTTCTTTATTTTCTCTAGATTATGTACACGTGAAAACGTTTTTTTTTTTCTCCGTCACTCATTTTCTAAATTACTTTTTCTACCTATGACCTTTCTTTTCCCTCGCGTTGGTCCTAGTAACTAGCCCCTGGTCCCTAGTCCCTCGTCCCTCTTTTTTAGTCCCTAGTTCCTGATCCCTCGTCCTTAACCCCTCGCTCCTTACCCCTGATACCTCGCCCTTTGTCCCCGGTCCCTGATCGTTCATTCCTGATCCCTGATCCCACGCCCCTTGCTCCTGGTCCCTGATCCTTCATCCCTGATCCCACGCCCCTTGCTCCTGGTCCCTGATCCTTCATCCCTGATCCCTGATCCCACGCCCCTTGCTCCTGGTCCCTGATCCCTGATCCCACGCCCCTTGTCCCTGGTCCCTAGTCCTTCATCCCTGATTCCATTTCACGCCCTTGCTCCTGGTCCCTGATCCTCCCCTGAATCCCGATCCCACGCCCCTTTCGAGGTCCTGATTCCTCGCCCTGTCCTGGTCCCTGATCCTCATACCTGAAACCTGATACCAGCCACAGTCTGACTGGTCCTTTATCCCTGATCACGCCTTGTCCGGTCCTGATCCAGCCTGTGTCCTGGTCCTGATCTTCATCTGATCCGGGTCCTCGCCCTGCCTGGTCCTGTAGCCCCGGGGAGATATGCCCTGGGAGTATGGCAATATTCACGCGGAGACGTTTCCAATTTCCAGCCGGGGCTCGCCTATCCCGCCTGAGAAGTGGCCGGCGCTCGAGCCAAACTTTCGAAGGGGTTTTCTCCTGCTTTCGAAAGAAAAAAAGAAAAAGAAGAAGACAGAAAACTCTGAATGGAAACCTTTAATGAATGAGAGCAGACGTGTGTTGTGTGTTAGGAGGGAGGGGTTGAGGGGGGAAAAGAAGAGGAAAAGGAAAAACAGAGCCTAAACTCATCAGATGTTTTGGTCATGATTACTTTTTTTCGTTTTGTTTTTCTTTCTTTCTTCTTCTTTCTCATCTTCATTTTTCTCTCGTTCCTTCAAGTTTCGTTTCCTCTCCTTTTCTCCTCTTTCACTCTACCCGCCCTCATTCCTCTCCCCTTCCCTCCACTCAGCACCTCCCTCTCCTCTCCCTTTCTCCCTCCCCTCTCCTCTCCCTCTCTCCCTCCCTTCCCTCTCCCTCTCTCTCCCTCTCCCTCTCCCTCATCCCCTCCCTCCTCTACTCCCCTCTCCCCTCTCCTCTCTCTCCCCCCCCATCTCCCCTCTCCCTCTCTCCTCCTCTCCCTCTTCCCCTCCCCTGTTCCTCCCCCCCCTTCTCCTCGCGCCTCATATCCAGCGCCTTTTTTCGATATTGGGGCGTCGCGTGGGGGGGGGGGGGTGATGAGGGCGCGCGCAGCCACACATCCTGAATCTGCCTGGTGGTTCGCGTTGTATTTTCATCTCGAAGGGAACTCGGCCCCTTGCTCCAGAAGGCGCTGACGGGATTGATTTGGGATCATTTTCTTCTTTCCGTTTCTCTTTCCTCCTTTCTTTGCGACTTTATCGTTCTCGTTCCCTCTTTCCTTCCTCTTTCATTCTCTCTCTTTTTTTTTCTTCTTCTTCTTTTTTTTCTCTCTCTCTTTCCCTACCTCCCCTCTCTTTGCGTCTGCATCTGACTGTCTCTGTCTCTTCTCTTCTCTCTCTCTCTCTCTCTCTCTCTCTCTCTCTCCTCTCTCTCTCTCTCTCTCCTCTTCTCCTCTCCCTCTTTCTCCCTCTCCTCTTTCGTCCTCTCCTTTTCTCCTCGCCTCCTTCCCTCTTTCTCTCTCCCTTTCTCTTCCTCCTGCTCTCTTCCTCTTTCTCTCTCCCTCTTGTCTCTCCCCCTCTTCTTTCTCTCCTCTTTTTTCCTCTTCTCTTCCTTCTCTTTTTTTTCTCTCTCCTCTTTCCCTACCTCCCTTTCTCTCTCTCGCTCCTCTGACTCTGTCTCCTCTCCTCTCTTTCTCCTCTCCTCCCTCTCTCTCTCTCTCTCTCCTCTATCTTCCCTCTCTCTCTCTCCTCCCTCTCTCCTCTCTCTTCTCCTCTCTCTCCTCCCTCTCCTTCTCTCTCTCCTCCCTTCTCTCTCTTCCCTCTCTCTCCTTCCCTCTCTCTCCTCTCCCTCCTCTCCCCCTCTCTCTCTCCCTCTCTCTCTCTCTCTCTCCATCTATCTATCCCTCTCCCTCTGTCTCTCCCTTTCCTTTGAGAAAAAAAATATATATATACATATATATACATACATACATATATTATATATATATATATATATATATATATATATATATATATATAAGATCAAAATGGCGAGGAAAAAAAAGAAAGGAATTTATAGCCAGTCTTTCAAATCCGTCGCGAATGAAGTAAGCATTCCCTCTTTTCACACCTAACGCATTCCCTCGCGCCCGGGACGGTTTTACGCGTGGATATACTTTGATCTTCCTCTCTGGTTCTGTCGCTCTCTTTCTCTTTCTCGCTCTCTTGTTCGGTCTCTTGTTCGCTCTATTTTCCTTTTTCTCGCTCTCTTTTTCTTTCTCTCGCTCTCTTTTTTTCTCTTTCTCTCTATTCCTATCCCGATCTCTATCTCTATCGCTTTCTCTCTCTCTCACTCTCTCCCTTTTCCCTCTCTCACACTCTCTTCTTCCCCCTCTCTCTTACTCTCACACTCTCCCTTTCTCTCTCTGTCTTACTCTCTCCCTCTCTCTCACTCTCCCCTCCCTCTTTTTCTCACTTTCTTCCTCTCTTTAACATTCTACCTCTACCTTCCTCTCTCTCACTCTCTCTCTCTCTCACTCTAAAACAAAACAGATACACGAAAACCCCCCCACCCCCCAAAAAAAAAGGAAATTCGAATGCTATCTCTTCATCTTCCAGAACCCCCCTCCGCTCCCCTCCTCCCTCCCCCACCCCCACCCCCTCGCAGATGT
>NC_051391.1:1552875-1557875 GCF_015228065.2 Penaeus monodon | reverse complement strand
AATAAATGGGAAAAAAGGGATAAAGAAATAAAAAGGAAAAAGGAGAGAAGGTAAGAAGAAGAGAAGGAAAGGAGATAAGAAAATAAAAATAAAAGGGAAGAATAGGAGAAAATAAAAATAAAAGCGAAGAAGAAGAGGAGAAAATAAATAAAAGAGACGAAAAATAGAACGGGAGAAGAATATATACGGAGAACATAGATAAAAAAGACGAAAGAGAAAAGGAGAAAATAAATAAAAGAGACGAAAAAGAAAAAAAGAGAAAGAGAGAATGAGAAAAAAAAATAAATAAGAGACTAAGAGAGAAAGTAGAAAAACGTGATAAAAAGAGAGATGTAGAGAGGACAAAAAAATAAAAATACATTAAAGAGTACAAAGTGATAATAAACATATAAAATAGCTAAATTGATATTACGTAATAAATTGAAACTAAAAATGAAAATGATAAAAATCATATAAAGAAGACGAAATATATAATTATAAAACCTTATGAAATATTAATTATTAAACAATAATAAACACGAAAAATAAAATTATAAAAAAAAAGCAGATAAATATAACGAAATATATAGTATAAACAACGTATGAAATTAATAGATTTATAAAAAATATAAATCACTTTAAATATATAATTATAAAAACTTGATGACATATATAATGATACCTTACTATTTTTTAGATTATTATAAAACCTTATTTAAATCTATTATGAATAAAAAAATTATTTTGTTATTATAAAAACTGTATTATATATTATTATAAAAACGGATTACATATATAATAGACCTTACTATTGATAGTAGTATAAAAAACTTATTATAAATAATATTATTATAAAAAACCTTATTGAAATATATATTAGAAAAAACTTATTAAAATATATATAAACCTAACTAGGGTTAGATTAAGTAAAAAAACTTATTCGATATATAATATACCTACTATTGTAGACTCGTGTTATCATCCGCGCGACGCAAGTGACACATTTAAGAACAAGATTCCTGATTCACGATCGGCGCTGAGTCGGGATCTTCCCTTCGTCTGTGTCTCTAAATCCGTTTTCATGAAGTGCCTTTCGTCGCAGAGAGTAACGGTTTCTGAATTGCGCGAAAAAAAGAAAGAAAGAAAGAAAAAAATCTGAATTGCGAAAAAAAGATATATATGTTTACTTTTTTTTTTTTTTCGGAAAAGGCGGATATTCGGGGCAAGATAAAGGTATGACAACGACGTTAGACGCTTTTGTGGCTCAGGATATTAGGTTTATCAGAGAAAGAAATGGCGCTGACAGCTAAGGAACATGCCGCACGCAGATTATATTATATCATATTATATATATTATATATATTATATATATAATCTTATATATATATATATAATATATATATATATAATGTTGCGTGGTGTGTGTGTGGTGTGTGTGTGTGTGTGTGTGGTGTGTGTGGGTGTGTGTGTGTGGTGTGTGTGTGTGTGTGTGTGTGTGTGTGTGTGGTGTTGTGTGTGTGTATATATATATTATATATATTATATATATTATTTATATATATATATCATATATATATATATATATATATAATATATATAATATATATATATAATTATACACACATATGTAATATATAATATATATATATATATAATAATATATATATAGATATATTATATTATATATATATAATAATATATAATATGTGTGTGTGTGGTATATATTATATATATATATATATATAAATATATATATATATATATATATATATATATAATATGTGGTGTGGTGGTGTGTGTGTGTGTGTGTGTGGTGTGTGTGTGTGTGTGTGTGTGTGTGTGTATTATATACGCCACACACATATTATCTATATCACACACACACACTGACTCCCTCCGCCCTTTCTCAAGGCAGGGAATCGGTTCCCCTGAACATCCCCGTCGCCTTCCTCCTCCTCCAGTCTCTCTCTCTCTCTCTCTCTCTCTCTCTCTCTCTCCCTCGTCCTTCTCATCTCTACTCTCATCTATCCCGTCTTCGTCTCTCTCCCTCTCTCCTTCTCTCCTCTCCCTCTCTCTCCTCTCTCCCTCATCTCTCTCTCGTCCCCTCTCTCTCTCTCTTCCCTCCCTATCTCTCTCTCTCCTCTCTCTCTCCCTCTCTCTCCTCTCTCACCCTCTCTCTCTCTCTCCCTCCTCTATCTTCTCCTCCCTCTCTCTCTCTCTCCTCCCCCTCTCTCTCTCCCTCCCTCTCTCCTCTCTCTCCTCTCCCTCTCTCTCCTTCTCGGCCCCATCTCTCTCTCTCCTCTCTCTCCTCTCGTCTCTCACTCCCTCTCTCGCTCTCTCCCCTTCTCATCTCTCTCTCGTCTCCTCTTCCCTCTCTCTCCTATCTCTCCCTCACCCTCTCTCTCTCTCTCCCTCTCTCTCTCTCATCCCCCCTCTCTCTCTCTCTCCTCTCTTCTCTCTTTCCCTCTCTCTCTCTCTCTCCCTCCTCTCTCTCCCGCTCTCCTCCCCCTCTCTCCTCTCCCCTCTCTCTCTCCCTCTCTCTCTCCCTCTCTCTCTCTCTCTCTCTCTCCTTCCCTCTCTCTCTTCCCTCTCCCTCTCTCTCCCCTCTAATCTTCCACGCTCTCTCTCTCCCTCTCCCTCTCCCTCCCTCTCCCTCTCCCTCTCTCTCTCCTGCGCCCGAGGGAAGCTTAATGGCCGAGGAGGCTCAAGGCAAACACGTGTCCTGCTACTGATGCCTTGCTAATCTCCCATAAGCCTAGCAAGCCATTAGGTATTATTAAGAGTTTGATAAAAAGAAAAAAAAAATAGAAGAGAGGGGGAAAAAAGGGCAAAATAAGGAAATGGGGAAAGTTTATATTATATATGTGTGTGTATATATATGTATTTTTTTTTCATTCTCATTCGTCACTTCATTGTGACAGAACATGTATCATTATCATCATTTTCCTCGAGACAGAAATCAATTCGTAGCTTCTTATCTGTCATCTTGAATCCTCCTCCCTCCCTCTCTCCCTTTTTTTTTTTTTTACATTTTCCTTTTTTTTTTTTCTATTCAATTCTTTGTCACGTTGCCTTGACTTCTGGTATAATTGCTTTCTCAAACTCCGGCCCAAAGTTTCCCATTCACGCTTGAGGAATATTCTGGAGGAACAGCGAGCATTTCGGGAGGATTTTTTCCGAAAAAGGAAATTCCCGCGCGTTTCTGGACACTTCCCTCCCCCTCCCCCTTCCTCCCTCCCTCCCTCCCCTCTCCCCCTGGGTCACGTGACCTCGTTGGCATTATCTGCTTTCATTATTTTTTATTGTTTTCTTGTGTTCGTGTTTCGGTTTTTTGTTGGGGGGGGGTTGTTTGTTTTATTTTATTTTATTTTTTTTTTTGTGGAGGGAATGACTATTTATTATACTTTTGGGGACATTTGATTTCGCGTCAATGAATCTAGGTAACTGGGTTTTCCATCGCAAATCATCGGTTTCGCGCCATATATATATATATATATATTATATATATATATATATATATATATATATATATATATATATATATACTTTTTTTTTTGTTTTATTTTTTTTTTTTTTTTTTTCTTTCCTTTTTTTGAAAGAGACGAGAAAAAGAAACATTCCCGCCTCCTCGCCTTTTAACTCCTCTTCCCCGCCCTGCTCTCCTCACTACAATCCCTCTTTCCTCCTCTCCTCCTCCTCTCTTCCCTTTCCTCTTTCCCCTTCTCCTCCTCCTTCCCCTCCACCTACCACTTTCCTCTTTCCCTTCTCTCCTCCTCCTCCTCCTCCTCCTCCTCCTCCCCCTTCTTCTCCCCCTTCCTCTCCCTCTTCATCTTTTCCATCTCGCCTCAGCGCCATTCCTAACTTCTCCCCCCCCCCTTTCTCCCACCCCATTATCCTCTCCCCCCTTCTCCCCCTCCCCCTTCTCCCTACCCCCACCCCATTATCCCTCCCCCTCCCCCCTCCCCCCTCCCGTCCCCCTAGCGACTCCATGCGTTTCCCGAGTCTGCAAGAATATACGATATGCGTTCGCCCGTGTAAATTCTATCAAGCTTTCTCGGCGGGCGTCGAGGCGGCCGATAAGAGGGTCATGCGTCGATATCGTCAAAGAGCCAGTAAATGATGGCGGTCGTCGTGTCTGGCGGGCGTGCGGGCGTGTGGGCGGAGGAGGAGGAGGAGGAGGAGGAAGAGGGGGAGAAGGAGGAGGAGGAGGAGGAGGAGGAGGAGGAGGAAGAGGAGGAGGAGGAGGACGAAGAGGAGGAGGAAGAGGAAGAGGAAGAGGAGGAGGAGGAGGAGGAAAAGGAGGAGGAGGAGGAGGAGGAGGAGGAAGAGGAGGAGGAGGAGGACGAAGAGGAGGAAGAGGAGGAGGAGGAGGAAGAGGAGGAGGAAGAGGAAGAGGAAGAGGAGGAGGAGGGGGAGGAGGACGAGGCGCGTGTCAGGCCGAGCGCGACCTCGGGCTTGGCGCTGGCTTCGGCTTCGACCCCTTAGCGACTTCATTCATGGTTTGGCGCGGACTTCGTCTTCGTCAATCCCCGACTTCATTCGCGGTTGGCGCGGGCTTCGGCTCCGAAACTCCGCGACTTAATTCATGGGCGGCGCTGGCATCCCGAAAGGGGGGGGGGGGATTTATCGGGCCGTTTGGGTGGCGCGACTTTAAAAGGCTTACGTGTGGGGGAGGGGGGGCGGTGGGGGGGGGCGATGGTAGAGTTAAAAGGCGGAGTAAAAGTGTGTGTTTGTCTGTGTTTCCGGGAGCTTACTGACAGCCTTGCGTGGCATGGACGCGTGAGCAATGTACAGCTCGTAGACAATGCACAATTTTGAGTAAAATTCACACTTCATCTGTGGCCACTCAAAAAATAAAAGCTTGTACATAATCGGTTCATTTATGTCTTATAATTGTAAAGGTGTGTGTGTGTGTGTGTGTGTGTGTGTGTGTGTGTGTGTGTGTGTGTGTGTGTGTGTGTGTGTGTGTGTGTGTGTGTGTGTGTGTGTGTGTTGTGTGTATGTGTGTGCTTATGTGTGCG
>NC_051391.1:1537875-1542875 GCF_015228065.2 Penaeus monodon | reverse complement strand
ATATATATTATATATGTATAATATATACACATACACACACACACCCCACACACACATACACACACACACACACACACACACACACACATACACAAAACACACACACACACACACCACACACACACATTACATATGTATATATACATATACATATATATATACACATATACATATATATATACATATACATATATATATACATATACATATATATATACATATACATATATATACATATATATAAATATAAATATAAATATAATATATTATATATATTAAAATTATTTTATAATATATATATATATATAAAATTATTTTTTTTTTTTGTGTGTGTGTGTGTGTGTGTGTGGGGTGTGTGTGTGTGGGGTGTGTGTGTTTTGTGGGTGTGTTTTTTTTTTTTTTTTTTAAATTTTATATTATATTATTTTTATATTATATTTATATTTATATTTATATTAAAATTGTATGTATATTATATGTATATATATGTATATTTATATATATATAATATACATATACATTAATATATACAATATAATTTTTTAAAATATATATATATATATAAATATATATATATATATATAATTTTATATATACATAAAATGTATATATACCAATTATTATATATATATCTATATATATTATATGTATATATCATATTATATATTATATATTATTATATATATATATTAATATAATACGCACACACCACCACCACACCCCCACCAACACACACACCACACACACCACACACACATATTATATATTATATTATATTATATATTATAAAATTTTAATATATTTAATATATATTTATTTATTTATTTATATATTATTTATTATATATATATATATTATATATATATATATATTTAATATATATATATGTATGCATGCATATACATTTATACATACATTATATATATTTATATATATATTATATATATATTATATATTATATATTATATATATTTAAAATTATCCCTCTCTCTCCCTCCCTGTCTCTTCTTCCCTCATCCGCTAAGCCTACCCAACCCGAAACCCGCGAGGCACAAGGCCCGCCCGCCATGGCCCGCGCGAGAGTCTCCGTGCATGGTTCGTTCACCAGCGGGTCTCCGATGTCTCTCGTAATCACTTGGCGAGTTAGTTTCTCCAGGCATAGACGCATGGCATTGTAGGAGGGACCGCAGATACAGAATTTAAGCTTTGGATATGTGTGTTTGTGTGTGTTTGATTGCGTGTGTGTGGGTGGGGTGGGATGTAGGGTGTGGGTGGGTAGGTTTTTGGGTATGGGGGGTATGTGTTGTGTGGGTGTGTGTTTGGTTTTGCCTATGTTGTGTTTATATTTGTATATGTATGTGTAATGTTATTCATTTGTACGGGCATATATGTTTATTATCTTTTGTGTGCATGTGCATGGTGTTTCCCGTGCGTGAATGTGTTCGTTCACGCAGGGATATTTGTTTCGCAATACTTTTCGTGCAATGAGCGTCCCCCCACGAGTCGCCGGCCCGTTAAAAGACAGGCCTCCCAACCTCAGTCCTTTGTCCTCCAGGCGCTTCGCTTCGCTGTGACCGCTGAACGCCGCTCCCCCCTCGCGCGAGCAGATTTGCAAGCGCTTTTTCTTTTTCCTGATGATGATGCGCGGCCTTTGGGATGATGAGATTGCGCTGACCGGTAAGGACTTCGCTTTGCGGTTGGCCTCTCTTTCTCCTCGCTCTCTCTCTGTCCCTTTTTTCTCTCTCTTTCTTTCTCGCTTTCTCTCTCTCTCTCTCTCTCTCTCTGCTACAGCAGTTTAGCAATACTGCTGTAAGAAGATGTCTGGTTACCGTACAAAGCAACATGCTTCCTTCTTTCATTATTGGCGCTGTCTATAGGCACCCCCATGCCACCTCGGAATTTTTTTTGAATACATTGAAAAGGTGTTTAGAGAAATGTCCTTAAAACAAAAAACCGCTTTTCATCTTGGGCGACCTGAATGATGATTTAAAAAAATCTAATGCTAAGTTAGCTAAGATGATTAAGAAAAATAATTTGAACAAATAATAGATAAGCCTACACGAATTACAGAAACACCTCTTCTCTGTTGGATTTAATAATAACTAACAGACCAGACATCATTATTCACTTCGATGTCATCCCGTGTCATGTTGCTAACCATGAACTTATCACGATGACGTTAAATATAAAGAAAAAAAAAAGCGACCACTAGTAATAAAAACTTTTCGCGATTTAAAACACTATAACCCTCAATCTTTCTGCGAGCTTATCTTGTCTAAAGAAAGTACTCTATCAAATATTTCACTGACAGATAATGTAACGACCAAGTAACTATCCTTACAGAATTTTATTAAAAGCAGCATTGATACACTGGCTCCCTACGTAACACGAACCGTCAGACGTCCTCCTGCTCCATGGATAATGACGACATTCAGAGAGCCCTTAGCGATAAAAACAATGCCCACCAAGCCCTTAAAAGTAACAGAAATGAGGCCGCCCTTCAGGTAGATTATAAAGTCAAAAAGAAAATGTAAAATCACTAATTCAACGTGCAAAAAGAAATTATTTCAGAAATAATTCACAGAATATAAGGACAACTCTAATAAAACATGGAAATTGTTAAACACTAGTGCCTCACAAAAGCACCTCATTAATGATTGCACGGCCCATACAAAGAACCGACCATTTTAATGACTTTTTTTCAAAATTGGAAAACTAACTTATGAGCAAACAATTGCTTCTAAGTTACAACAAAACATAGATCGGGCAAGGCTTACAACTAATTTTTCAGCCCCACAACCAGTGAACATAGAAACAATCATCTTAGTAATTAAACATCTTCGCGAAACAAATGCTGTAGGAGCAGACGGCATTGCTTTGCGCTTTATCAGAGATAGTCTACCTGCAACTGTACATTATCTGACGGTCATTATTAACACCTCTCTTTGTTACTGGTGTCTTTTCCGTCGCTTTGGAAACATGGTATAGTAACACCAATTTTCAAATCGGGGGATATAGACGATGTCAATAATTATCGCCCTATTACTATACTCCCTATCTTATCCAAAATTCTTGAAAAAATTGTAGCAAATCAACTGACGAGTTTCCTGGAGGCCAATGACTTATTATCTAAAACAACATGGTTTTAGAAATAGGTTATCTACTGAAACAGCTTTACTGCAAATTACTGATGAAATTTATAATAACATAGACAAAAATCAGGTAAATTTGCTCACATTATGCGACCTTTCTAAGGCTTTTGATAGTGTCAACCATGATATTCTCCTTAACAAATTAGTAAATCACAAAATTGATACCTTTTGGTTTAAAAGTTATTTGGATACAAGGACCCAATCGGTAAGATCAATAATGATATGTCATCAAAAACAAGTACCTTTTTGGTGTTCCGCAAGGCTCTATTTTAGTTCCGATCCTATTTACAATTTTCATAATGATTTATCAACAATAGCCCATAACTGTCTTTTAGTGCAGTACGCCGATGATTCACAGTTTCTTCATAGTGACGCAGTAAACAACCTAAATACGTTAATAAGAAACACTCAACATACTCTTACACAAGCAAAATTATATTTTGACACAATGGCCTTAAACTAAACCCACATAAAACTCAATGTATATTCATAGGTAGTCGGCAGAACATAGCTAGAATTCCCAATGACACAATCATAGAATTTGAAGGCTGCTCTATCAAACCGAGCACTTCAGTGAATAATCTAGGAGTACACTTAGACAGCTTCATGGACATTTGAGCCACACGTTGACAAAATACACAGGAAGGTAGTGGGTACCCTGATATATCTTAATCACATAAGAAATCAAATCACTATTGAAACTAGAATCATGGTTGTGCAAACTCTAGCTCTAAGCATAATTAACTATTGTTCAAACATTTGGGGTCGGCTAACAAGACCCAGATGCAAAAAGTGCAAAAATTAACAAAACTTTGCTGCCAGAGTAGCACTAGGTAATATCAGTAAACTTGATCACATCACCCCCAATATAAAAAATTGAAATGGTTAAAAGTCAATTCTAAATGCAGCTATGACACATGTGTATTCATTTACAAAATCATCCATGGGAATTATCCAAAATGGTTAATGCCTTTACAAACCGTAGGGAACACATCAGGTGTTCAGACACGTCAAGTAAATTCCCTTTTTGTTAAGAGATCGAATACCTATACAGGGGCACGTCAAATGGAAATACGTGACCCAAGATATGGAACATGATACCAGATAATATAGAGAGCATTAACAGCTTCTTTAATTTTAAAACGAAATTAAAAGAACACCTCTTAAATACGCAGATGTAAATATAAATGTATTTATGTAAGAATAACCATTGTAATTTAATGGAATAAAGTGTTTTGACTTTGACTTTGACTCTCTCTCTCTCTCTCTCTCTCTCTCTCTCTCTACTTCCTCTCTCGATACCCTCTCCCCTCTCCTCTCTCCTCTCTCCCTCCTCTCTCTCTCTCTCTTCTCACTCTCTCTCTCTCTCTCTCTCTCTCTATCTATCTCTGCCTCTCCCCCCTCTCCCTCCCTCTCCCTCTTAAAAACCCAACAGTCGCATTACCAGAATGACCTAACATGACAACGTCAGTCATTTTATGCTTAAACAAACAGCGCATCGTTAAAACAGAAACGCCGCTGTGCATTTGCAGAATTACATCCCTTTTCCCCGGTACATCTACCTCTGCAACAGATCGAGACTCCCCCCCCCTCCTCCATCCCAACCCAGGCTCAGTGTACCTTCCTTATCTCTCCCTCTCTCTCTCTCTCTCTCTCTCTCTCTCTCTCTCTCTCTCTCTCTCTCTCTCTCTCTCTCTCTCTCTCTCTCTCTCTCTCTCTCTCTCTCTCTCTCTCTCTCTCTCTCTCTCTCTCTCTCTCTCCTGTCGCTGCATTTCCTCCGCTGCGCGAACCTCATGTGTTTCAGTCCGGAGTCATCGAGGCGTGCACCGAGATACTTTTGCTGCGGTG
>NC_051391.1:1527875-1530375 GCF_015228065.2 Penaeus monodon | reverse complement strand
ATTATTATTATTATTATTATTATTATTATTATTATTATTATTGTTATTGTTATTATCATTATTATTACTGTTACTACTATTACTATTATTATTATCATTACAGTGATTACCATCGTCATTTTTAGTATTGCCATTACCATTTTCATTATCATCATCATCATTATCATTATTAAAGTTACTGACATCATTATCAAAGCGTCCTTCCCCGAAAATCACCCTGATAAGAAAAAAAAATCCTCCGCCATTCCAGCACAATTAGTTTTTTCCCTCACGAGGTAAAATTCAGACGAAGACCGAGCACCAGTATTTGCAGCTGGTTCCTCCCACAGTAACCCCTAATCCCTAATCCCCACAGTACCCTTAATCCCTAATCCCTACAGTACCCCTAATTCCTAATCCCTAATCCCCACAGTACCCTTAATCCCTAATCCCCACAGTACCCTTAATCCCTAATCCCCAAAGTACCCTTAGTTCCTAATTCCTAATCCCCACAGTACCCCTAATCCCTAATCCCCACAGTACCCCTAATTCCTAATCCCCACAGTACCCCTAATCCCTAATCCCCACAGTACCCCTAATTCCTAATCCCCACAGTACCCCTGATCCCTAATCCTTCTTAAAGAGTTGAGGGAAATAAAGCGAGGGAGACGCCACTGTTTCTCCCTTTAGCCCAGAGATTAACCGTTATCGCCCACGAATAGATAACATTATAGAGAAACAGATAATGAAAAATAGACGAACAGTTAATAGAAAATAGAGGAACAGATAAAAGAGGGACAGATAACAAATAATAGATGAAAGAGGAAGAGATAATAGATAACAGACCAACAGATAACAAAGGAATGAATCACACAGGAAGATCTCACTATCCCTCGCTTTATCACAGAGATTAATCGCTCTCGCCCTCGACCGTCACAAAGGCAGCTTTCAATATAAGGTTCAAACGAGAGAGCGAAGATAGATATAATAGATAATAGATGAACAGATAATAGATGAACAGATAATAGATGAACAGATAACAGATAAGAGGGGAACAGATAACAGATAACAGAAGAACAGATAATAGAAAACAGAGGAACAGATGACAAAAAAGGTTCAAACGAGAGAGCGAAGATAGATATAATAGATGAACAGATAACAGATAAGAGAGGAACAGACGATAGAAAACGAGGAAAAGGAAAAGACGAAGGAGGTGTTCGCCTTGGCCTCGGGGGGAGGGGGGGAGGACAGGCCTGGACGCAAACACTCTGGAAATTGTTTGAGAAAAAAATTATAAACATTTACTCCAGAGACTCATTAATATAATTACGTGTATAGGTTTAAAAAAAGAGAGGCATTTTTTTTATTTGATGAGTGGTAAAAAATAATGACAGTAAGATGTTAACGGTAATGATGATGATAACGATGATGATGATAAGCGTGCGTGGTTATTTTGTTTATGTTAGATGACGTTTATGATGCGAATGATAATAATAGGATTAATAGTAATAATGGTAATAGTAACAACAACAACAATAATAATAATGATAATAATAATAATAATAATAATAATAATAATAATAATAATAATAATAATAATAATAATAAATTAATAATAATAATAGTAATAATAATAATAATAATAATAATAACAATAACAACAACAACAACAATAATAACAATAACGATAATGATAATGATAATAATGACAATAAAAATAATGAGGAGAAGGGGGAAACAACAACAGACCGACACGAAATAAATATAGCTGCAATAATATGAAAAGTTGATAGTGATTATTGATGATAAAGATGACACTGGCGGCTATTGCCCCATTATTAAAACAAAATCAGTGATGACTACGCTATTATTACAGTTATAATGATAATGGTGGTGAGTATGATGACTAGTAATGATACTGGTTAAGATAATAATCATGGTGATGATGTTGATGAGTATGAGAATGCTACGCATATTAGTAGTGATTATGAAAATAATGATGTATTAATAATGATAATGATAATAACACTGGTTTTGATAGCAAAACCAACAGTTGTAGTAAATGTGGTGGTGAAGGTATTAGATGGGTTGTAAAACGGCTATAGTAATTATAAGGTTCAAGATTTGCTGATAAAGTCTACGGTGTCGTTCAGCCCAGTTTCATTATGTTTGGCCCTACCGGTATTTTCTTTTATGCCAACAACAGATGCGTTATCATTACATCCCTTTACGTTACAAACTGTGTTCCTATCTCTTTTCGATATCTTTTGTAATATCATTTGTCATGTTGCATTGTGAATTTCCGGGAATTCAAGACGAGTAGTAACACTCCCAGTTCCTAATTTTAACAAAGACATACATTTTTTTTCGAAAAAGGTTCTCTAGAATAAAATAGCTTTATATTACCTTAACTGTCACAAGAGAATCACGTTCTTAAAACTACCCTTTTCTACATTTTACAGATATCAAACGTCATGATTTTCGTCATGTCATTAACATCCTGTGACAAATGATAATAAAA
>NC_051391.1:1515375-1517875 GCF_015228065.2 Penaeus monodon | reverse complement strand
CCCACACAAAAAAAAAAATTTTTTTCCCTTTTTTCCCAGATTTTGGAAATTTTTCCCCCAGCGGACAAAAAAAAAAAAATTTTTTTGGGGTTTTTTGAAAAAAAAATTTTTAAAAAAAAAAAAATTTTTAAATTTTAAAAAATTTTTTCCCCAAAAATTTTTTTTTTTAATAAATTTCCCTTTTAAAATTTTTTTAAAAAGGCCCTATATTTTTTTATACAAACAAGCATGCGACAAAGGGGGTTTGTTTTTTAGATGAAAGTTTAAATCAACAAAAAACATTTTAAAAAAAACGGGTTTTTTTTAAATTCCCGGGGTAAAACAATAATGATTTAACTTTGAACCCAAAAAATGAAGAAAAAATACCACAAAAAAACGCTTTAAAAACGGTCCCGTGAAAATCTATTTCAAAAGTTTACCATCGCTGGAAGTCTAAAGGGCCAAAAGCGCCCAAACCCTTTAAAAAAAAAAAAAAATGAAGTGTAAACTAATCGAAGTTTACAGACATCCAGGTCATCCCCCCAGGGAAAACTTTCGGCCAAAGCAAATCACCCCGAAATCTACGGCCCAAAGCCCAAAACCAGAAATCCCACCTAATTCCCACAAGGGGGGTTTCCCCCCCAAATTCCCCCCCATTATTTTTCTTTCTTTTTCTAAAAACAATACCTTTAAAACCATATATTCTGCCTCGTTAAAGGGAAAGTTTTAAGTAGCCAAACTTTTTAAAAAACGGAAAAAAATTATAAATAGAAACAATAAATCTAAAAAATTTACCCTCAACTGCAGTTCATTTGCTACCTTAGGGGGGGCCCCATGGGAGATACGTCCTCCTGCCCCGCAAAAAAGAAACCCCTTTGTTTCCCTTTTCTTTTTTAAAAAAACTCACAATTATGCCTCTGTTTCCCCATATAATTTTTCTCTTTGAAAAAAACATACCTTTGTACAAACCGCTCGTTTCCCGTGAATTGTCCGACTTGCTTTTTTTCCAATTAACTTTTTTTTTTTTTGACACTTGGGACAAATTAAAAGGATAAAAAAATCGGGCCCGTGATGGGGCACTTAGGGTTTTTTTGTCGGGATTTTCACTTTTTAATATATATATATTTTTTTTTTAAAAGGGGTCGTAATTCCTAAAAGTTTTCTTTTACTTTTTTAATGGCTCGGGAATGAAATAAAGCCCCTTTATTTTAAGGCTTTGTTTTAGACACAAAAAATATAAGCAACACTTTCTCGCCGGCCTTGTTTACAAAAATGAAGGGTTTTCCCGAGCTGGGAAAAAATCCCCGGTCATGAAAAAACGCACGCAGAAAGACTATCATAAATAAAATGTGGGAAAGAACTGTTTAAGGGGATTGAAGGGAAAAATATCATTTAAAATTTTCGTGAAATACACAAGCATTTTGGGGGAGAAGGAATTGATCAGAAGAAAAAGTTATTTTCACCAAAAAGCCCCAGGAATACACAAAACTAGTTTTTTAAATGTCGCCGTTTTATGAGGGTTAAAAAGGTCAGTTTAGGTTAAAAATAGAGACCGCAGGGGAAAAAAAATTTTGCAAAAAAAAAAAAAATTATAATAATAATAATAACAATAACAAAAAACACAACAACAAAAACAACAAAACAACAAAAACAAAAATAATAAAATAATAATCATAAAAATAATAATAATAATAATAAAAATTAATAAATAAATATGCTAATTACTAAAAAAAACCCCAAAAAATTTAAAAAGGGACAGATGAAATGCACTCATCATTTTTTTTATTACATAACCCAAAACTTTAAATTTGAAGAAATGAAAAAGCATAATCCTTTCCCCAAAAAAAAAAAAAAAAAATCCCCCCAAATTGCAATTACCCCCCCCAAAAAAAAAAACAAAAAACAAAATGAAAAAGGAAAAAAAAAATTGGGAAAAGGGTTTCCAATTCTACTGTGCAAATCCCCCCAAAAAACGTAACCAAAAACCCAAAGTTCAGAAAACAGGAAATGCAAACGTCATTTTTCCCAAAATTTGCAGAAGAAGGAAGGGGTCGACAAAGACTATGTATATACAACAATAATTATAACCCAAATTTAAAAACTATAAAATAACAAGGTTTAAATTCCGAAGAGGGATAACGAAACATTTGCCAAAAGAAAAAAACCCCCCTGACCAAAGAAAAAAGGAATTTCCCGCGGCCCCGGCTAAAGCAAATTTTTCTATTTGTTTTCAAGGGGCTGAACAAAAATTAAAAAAAATAAAAAAAAAAGGGAGGGGAAGACCAATTAAAAAAAAACAAAAAGAAATTTTGCCGAACGGCCTTTTTTCGGGTGTTGGGGTGTGTGTTTTTGTGTGTGTGTGTGTGTGTGGGTGTGTGGGTGTGGGGTTGGTGTGTGTGTGGGGTTTTGCGTGGCGTGTGGGTGTGGTGTGTTGTGTGGGTTTTGGGGGTGTGTGTGTTGGGTTTTGTGTGTTGGGGTGTGTGTGTGGGGTTATTATATTTTTGATTTTATTTTAATATAT
>NC_051391.1:1509308-1515275 GCF_015228065.2 Penaeus monodon | reverse complement strand
TTTAACCCCCCCCTAACTCCGAGAAAATGAGGAGTGGGCGGCATGGAGGGAGGGGGGAGGGGGGGCGGTGTGGGCGGTCATGCGAAGGTGTAGTTAGCGAAAGGGCATTCGCTTTACGGGCGGCGAATTAGGAGGCAAGGACAGGGAGTGTCATGCAGCGCGGTCGGCGTGGCATGCATGTCGTCGGCTTGGCATGCACGGACCTCGCCTGAACATGGACGTCCTGCTTTGATGTACGTTTTCTAATTTTCTCGATATCACGCCAGAGAACAAGGGTCGCCGGCTGGGAACTACGTATCGGGACGATCAATTGCCGTAAGGCGTGTAAGAAATACTGTCCGCTTCGATGGCCTGCCTTCGTTGAGGTCGCCGCGTCACGTGACGGTGTTGGGTAGGGAGGGGAGGGGGCAGGGGGATAGGGGGAAGGAGGAAAGAGGAGGGGAAAGGGGGAGAGGGGAGAGGGGGGGCGCTGACATGCGTGGGAGGTGACGCTCGTGACTCCCTTTTGAACTCGGCTGAACGGGTGACCTTCTGTCTATAAGGCTTAGGAAGGGTGAGCAGTCCATCGTAACAGGTGCCGAAAAGAGTATAGATGTGAAATAAGTAACAAAAACAAATATCTATATACGTGACAATCTCCATGTATCTCTCAGTAACAAAGAAAAAATCTGCTGTGTGAAAGGAATGATTGTCATATTCCGGGAATTATTTAACGACGAAGTAGATGTAATCTATCCATTTATTGCCATCGCTTTGGTAACCTAATTGTCGCCAAAACCACAAAATAAATGCATAAAATTTCACTTGAGGGAAAGAATATCATAACATTATTTACCAAATCATATCGTCAACGGAATTTCGCATTTAAAGACAAACACGCACGTAGAGGCAGACGAGGTAACGCACCCAAGCCATGAAATAAAATCGTTTGCTGAAGAACAAACAAACATTTCCTATTGTTATTTCATTCAAGTGCAATAAATCTGGTAGTCGTAGTATTAATAGTAGTCATAGGCGTAATCGTAGTTATAGTTATAATCATACTTGTAGTAATTGTAGTAGTAGTAGTAGTAGTAGACGTAGTAGAATTAGCAGAAGCAGAGGTAGCAGAAAAAAGGCAAAAGGTGAAGAAGAAGAAGAAGAAGAAGAAGAAAGAAGAAGAAGAAGGAGAAGAAGAAAAATAAAATAAAATAAGAAAAGGAGAAGAAGAAGGAGAAGGAGAAGAAAAAGAAAAAGAAGAAGAAGAAGAAGGAAAAGGGAGAAGGAGGAGAAAGTCCTTTCGAAGTGCAGTCCGGTTTCAGCAACTCCTCCCAACTTCGGAACAGATCGGGGAATACGTTTTATTCCTTGAGCATTGGCGGTTTTTAAAGGGGGGCCCGTGAGAGAAAGGGGGGATTTTGAGGGGGGAGGGGAGGGGAAGGGGGGAGGAGGGGGGGGGGAGGGGAGGGGGGAGGGGGGGGAAGGAAAGGGACGGGAGGGGAGGAGGGGGAAGGGAGGGAAAAGAGGAGGGAGGGGAGGGAGGGGAGGGAGGGGAAGGGGGACCCCGGGGGGAGGGAGGGAGGGGGGGGAGGGGGGAGAAGGGTTTTTCCTCTTTAAAAAACTTTTACCTTTTTTTTTTCATCTGTTTTTTATTTATTATGATAAATTTGGGGGGATCATTTTTATTTTCAAAAATATTTGTTACTACCCCCTTTTATATTTAAAAATTCTCCCCTACACTACTATCTATTCATACTTTCTTTTTAAAACTCCCACTATTCCAAACTACTTAATAAAAAAATTAAAATTTTTTAATTAAAAATATAATAATATAAAAATAAAAAATAATATAAAAATAATTTAAAAATTTAATTTAAAAAAATTTAACTGCTACTACTAATTTTTCGCTACGCTACTTTTACTATTTTCAACAACTACACTCCTACACAATTACAAAACGGGTTTATTACTCTCTAACTACTTCTACAACTATATAATAAAAAAAATTTTTATATTCTCTACTGCTACCTCTCTTTTCTTATAATTATATATCCCACACACTTAAATTTTTTCTATTTCTTTTAAAATTTAAAAAACCCATGTCAAAATAAAGTTGGGAATTTTGAAAAATACAAATCTATACACTATAGCTTTTTATTCTATTAAATATCCGGGCTGCATTAACTTTTCTATTTTCTAAATAATAATAAAAAATTTTTTTTTTAAAAAATTTAATAAAAATATAATAAGTATTTTTTTTTAAATTTTATTGGGAAGAAGGTTAAATTGGGTGTAGTCAAAAAACGCTTTTAAATTTAAATGAAATGCCAAGGTACCAAAAGTTTAAAAATTCTGCAAAAAAACAAAAGGAAACTTTGAATTTTGACTAAAGGTTTTGAAAATTGGACTTTTCGAACATTTTTCTGGTTTTTCCAAAAAAAATAGATACCAATTTTTGCGCTTTGATAGATATGTATAAATTAGTGGGGGATAAGTGTTGTAAAAACCCTTTTTTTCGTGGAATAAGGGATGGTAGAAAAATGCGAGAAAAAAAAAAGTGTGGCCGAAATTTATTTATATATTAAATTTTTAAATTAAAAGATTAAAAAATTTTTTTTGGTTGATTTAGATTATGTGATAAATTTTTATTTTTATAATGTTTATTTTTTAATTTATTTTTTGTGGTTTTATGAGGGTTTAATATAGGAAAAAAAATTTAAAATTTTTTTAAAGGATAAATATATATTTTTAAATATAAAATATAAAATAATATTATATAATATTATTATTATATATATAATAAAATTTTATAATTTTTATAATTATAAAATATTATATATATTTTTTAATATATATAATATATTATATAATTATAATATATATGTTTTTATATATTAAAATCCATTTCTGTCAAATTGGTTTTTCGTTAATTTTAATGTCGTTTTCAAGAATGTTTTCGTGTATTCCGTTTGTTGGGGTTTTGAGGGTATTTATTATATATTATATTTTTTTTTTTTTTTTTTTTTTTTTGTGTGTGGGGTTGTTGGTTTTTGTGTGGTGTTGTGTGTTGTTTATACATATTATACAAGTATACAAGGTACGTTTTTGCATGTTTGTCAGCACGATATCATAGTGGAAACTCGCACGTGAAATGGAATGGTTTTTTGCAAAAAAAAAATTCTCTTTGCCCAAGGGGCACCGCAGAAAAAGTATCTCGGTGCACGCCCTCATGACCGGACCCTGAAACACAGAGGTTCGCGCAGGGGGGAGGGAAAGCCGGGAGGGGAAAAAGGGAGAGAGAGAGAGGAGAAAAGGGAAGGGGAAAAAGGAGGGAGGGGGGGGAGAAGAGGAAAAAGAAGGGAGGAGAGAGACGGGAAAAATGAGGAGAGACAGAGAGAGGAGAGAGAAGAGAGAGAGAAGAGAGAGAGAAAAGGGAAGGTACACTGGCCTGGGTTTTGGGAGGGGGAGGGGGGGGGAGTCCGATTTTTTGCAGAGGTAGAGTCCCGGGGGAAAAGGGATGTAATTCTCAAATGCCAAGGGGCGGTTTTTTTTTTAACCAGCGCGTTGTTTAAGCATAAAAGACTGACGTTGTCATTTTGGGGGCATTCGGGTAATCGACTTTGGGGTTTTTAAGGGGGAGAGGGAGGGAAGGAGGGGGGAGAGGGAAAGAGAAAAAAAGAAAAAAGGGAAAAGAAGAAAGGACAAAGAAGAGGAAGAAGAGAGAGAGAGAAGAGAAAGGGGAAGAATCAAAGTCAAAGTCAAAAACCCACTTTATTCCTTAAATTACAATGGGTTATTCTTACATAAATAAATTTATATTTACATATGCGTATTTAAGAGGGTGTTATTTTAATTTAGTTTTAAAATTAAAGAAGCTTTTAATGTTTTTATTTATTGGTATCAGTTCCATATCTTGGGTCCACGTATTTCCCTTTTGGGACGGCCCCTTATAGGTTTTCGACTCTTAACAAAAAGGGAATTTTCTTTACGTGTCTGAAAAAACCCGATGTGTTTTCCCCCGGTTTTTTAAAGGGGATAACCATTTTGGATAATTCCCATGATGATTTTTTAAATGAATACACATGTGTATAGCTGCATTTTGAATGTTTTTTAACCCTTTCTTTTTTTTTTTGTGGGGTGATGTGATCAAATTTATGATATTACCCAGTGCTACTTGCAGCAAAGTTTTTTTTAAATTTTTTCACTTTTTGCATCTGGGGCTTTTTTTAGCGACCCCCAAATGTTTGAACAATAGTTTTTATGCTTAGAGTAGAGTTTTTACAACCATGATTTTTGTTTTAATAGTGATTTTATTTCTTATGTGATTAAGAATATCAGGGACCCCCTACCCCTTTCCCGTGTATTTGTCAACTGTGGCTCAAAGTCATGAAGCGTCAAATGTACTCCTAGATTATTTATGAAGTGCTCGGTTTGATAGAGCAACCCTTTAAATTCTATGATGTTCTGGGGAAACTAGCTATGTTCTGCCCCATACCCATGAATATACATTGAGTTTTATGGGGTTTGTTTTAAAGGCCATTTTTGTCAAAAATATAAATTTTTCTTGTGTAAGAGTAGTTTAGTGTTTCTTATTAACGTTTTAGGTTTTTTACTGGTCACTATGAAGAAACTGTGAATCACGGCGTACTGCCCCTAAAAGACATTTGGGCTATTGTTGATAAATCATTTATGGAAAATTTAAATAGGATGGACCTAAAATAGAGCCTTGCGGAACACCAAAAAGGGTTTTTTGTTTTTAGAATATCATATTTTTCTTACCGATTGGGTCCTTGTATCCAAATAACTTTTAAACCCAAAAAGGGATCAATTTGTGATTTTCTAATTTGTTAAGGAGAAATCATGGTTGAACTATCAAAAGCCCTTTGAAAGGTCGCATAATGTGAGCAAATTTAGATTTTGTCTATGTTTTTAAAATTTCATCAAATTTGCATAAAGCTGTTTCATAGATAAACCATTTCTAAAAAACCATGTTGTGTTTTAGATAATAAGTCATTGGCCTCCAGGGAAACTCTTTAGTTTATTTGCTACAATTTTTTTTAAAAAAATTTTGGATAAGATAGGGGGTATAGTAAAAGGGCGTAATTTTTGACATCGTCTATATCCCCCATTTGAAAAATTTGGTGGTTTTCTATACCCTGTTTCCAAGCGACGGAAAGACACCATAACAAGAGAGGTTTTTAATAATGACCGTCAGATAAGTACAGTTGCAGGAAACCCCTGATAAAGCGCAAAACAATGCCCTTGCTCCTCAGCATTTTTTTCGCGAAGTGTTTTTTTACTAAGATGATTGTTTTTTATGTTTACTGGTTGGGTCTGAAAAATTAGGTAAGCCTTGCCCGATCTTGTTTTGTGTAACTTGAAGCAATTTTTTGCTATAAGTAGTTTTCCCAATTTTTGAAAAAAAAGTCATTAAAAAGGCGGTTTTTTGATGGGCCCTTTTTCAATCTAATGAGGTGCTTTTTTTAGGCCCCCTAGGGTTTAACAATTTTCCTGTTTTATTAGAGTTTCCTTATATTGTGAATTTATTTCTGAAATAATTTCTTTTTCACGTTGAATTAGTGTTTACATTTTTTTTTGACTTTAAAATCTACCTGAAGGGCGGCCCATTTCGTTACTTTTTTAAGGGCTTGGTGGGATTTTTTCTATCGCTAAGGCTCTCTGAATGTCGTCATTTATCCATGGAGCAGGAGGACGTCTGACGGTTTGTGTTACGTAGGGAGCCAGGTATCAAAGCGTTTTAATAACTTTTGTAAGGAAGTTTCTTTGGTCTTTACATTTCGTCAGTGAAATTTTGATAGAGTACTTTCTTTAGACAGATGCTGCAGAAAAATTGAGGGGTTTTAGTGTTTGAAATCGCGAAAAATTTTTATTACTGGGGTCGCTTTGTTTTCTTTTTTTTTTTTTAACGTCACGTGATAAGTTATGGTTTAGCAACAGACACGGAGGGCATCGAAGTGAATAATGATG
>NC_051391.1:1482480-1487231 GCF_015228065.2 Penaeus monodon | reverse complement strand
AATTTTTGAAATTTTTGTACACACACACACACAACACACAAACACAACACCACCATAAAATATAATAGTATATAATCATTATATATATATATATAAATATAATATTATATATATTGTTGTGGTGGGGGGTGGTGTGTGTGTGTGTGTGGTGTGTGTGTGTGTGTGTGTGTGTGTTTGCAGGTGGTTTTTGGTGTGTGTGTGTTGGGGGTGTGTGTGGTGTGCGGTGTGGTATTTGTGTGTGTGTGTGTGGGGTTTTTGTGGTTTTTGTAAGTATATAAAACACCACACCCCACAAAACCCCAACACACACACAACACCCACCACACAATGTAAGGGGGTTGGGGGTGGGGGTGTGTGTGGTGTGGGGGGTATATATATATATATATATGTGGGTTGTGTGTGGTTGTGGGTGTGTTTGTGGTGTGTTGTGGTGTGTGTGGTGTTGGGTGGGTTTTGTGTGGTGGGTGTGTGTGTGGGTGTGTGGGTTTGTGGGTTGTTTGGTATGTAACATATTTATATACTATATATAAATAAATATTATACCTGTATATGCATATATAATATATATATTAATATAAAATTTTTAATAAATATTATATTATATTATTTATATATATTATGTACACACACACACACAACACACCCCAACCCCACACACACACACACACACACACACACACACACACACACACACACACACACACACACACACACACACGAATCGTTTTAGTTTTTACAAAGTGTTTCTTTGTAAATGCGGATTTGCGTGGTACATTTGGCGATGTCCAAAAGCTCAATAAATGAAAATGCACGAGGGAGTTTCCTGCTGCCCTGATCCTCCTGTTTATAAAAAAAACCCTTTTTCCCCCGTAAAAACTCTTTTGTGGAAAATTTTATATAAATGAATATATATATTTTTTTCACACAATAGAGTTTCACGAGGGAGCGGATTCTCCATTATAAAAATGGATGAATGTATACACACACACAACCACACACACAAAACCACACACACACACAGATATATATATATAATATATATAATTATATATAAAATTATATATATTATATATAATATATATATATGTATTATGTAGTATGTATACTGAAGTTTTGAGCCACCTGGGCCCCACTAATGCAAATGAGTGAAAACCTGTGGGGCCCCCTTCTATGGGATAAATAGAAAAAAAGGTAAGGGATCTTTACCCTTGGCAGGAAAACCCTCTAGAGACGTCTCAATAAAAAACACTGTCGGGGGAAGGAAACGGGAAAAACCCCCCTGACAGATTTTCTTTTGTTTTTATGGCAGGAAATGGCCCTCAGTCCCGTGGAAAAGAGGGGCATGTTAAAGGGGAATTTAAAAAGAGTGTCATGGAGAAAGTAGGTGGCAAAAAACCTGTTGTAAGAGAAAAGCATAGAAGGATTGTACGCACCCCACACACACCCACACACACCACAACACACACACACACCATACACACACCCCCCACAACACACACACACACAACACACACACACACACACCACAACACCCCACACACAACACACACACACACACACACACACACACACATTTTTCTTTTTTCCTTCCCTTTTTTTTTTTTTTTCTTTTTTTTATTTTGCTTTTTTTTTTGGGGAAACAACAACGTGTAGATCCTTATTCTTTAGCCAATCTGTTTTTCCTCGTCACCATCACAAGCAAAGTAACAAGTAACTACCAGGCAAATTTATTCTTGAATAAAAATGTCCGTAGAAGTTTTTATTTGGTAAAGGGGGGTTATTAATGTAAAATTTTTTCTTCCTGTGTCTTTTTTTTATTTTTTACCATTTTTTCGTTGAAATTTTTTAAATTTTTTTATTATGTTTTTTGTTGTTTTATTTATTTTTATTATTATTTATTTTTTTACTTTTTTATTAGTCACTAAATTTCACGAATTCGAAGGCTGATTGATGCCCGAAGACAAGACAAGAAAAAAAAAGAGAGAGAATCAAAAAAAATGGGAAAAAAAATGAGAAAAAAAGACAAGAAAAAAAAGAGAGAGAGAGAGGAAACAAAAAAAAGGGAAAAAAACCACTTTTTTTTTTGAAACCCCGACGTGATGATAAAACATAAGGGGAAAATATAAAATCCAGATACAAATTAAAAAAAAGGAAATATACGAAAACAAAAAATAGAATAAAAAATAGGAAGACCCTATGTTTTTCAAGGCTTAAACGTTGTAACACCGACGCGCGAAAATATAAAAAAGCGAGAGTAAAAAGATTGGACACCCTTTAGGACACCGGGGTTGCTAAGGTGACGGGGAACTTTCGTTAATAAAATTACCGTTTTTTAAAATACGTCGGGGGCATCCCCCCCTTGTCCCCTTTTCTTTTTAAAACCCTTCCCTTTTTACGGTTTAAAAAAGATTCTATAAAAAAAAATAATAAATAAATAAATAAAAAAAAAAAAAAAAAAAAAACTTTCGTATTTTAAACCCGTGATTCTATCCAAATTTTCCATACCCTCAGTACCTATTTTAGCAACAAATTTATCCGTCATTAACGTTTAATTTCTCCGTAACATGCCCCTTTGGGGTCGTACAAAGTAGAGGAATTAAGGTCGTCCTCAGGCATTTCCACACAAGGATCCTTCGTGCAGGTACTAGGTGGACAAGGAGGAGTTCAGGAGGTAGGGGCCAAGCGACCCCTTTCTGCCTGCGCGCCGGAGGTAAACTGGGGTTTGGGTTTTCATTTTTGAATATGACTTGCTTTTATAAGTAGGTAAAAGAAAGGTACATGTATAGATAGATAGATTGATTGATGTAGGATACTTATGATTACAAAAACAAAGAAACAACAAAAATAACACGCACACACACAACACACAACACAACACAACAACACACACACACCACACACCCCAACACCACACACACAACACACCAACCCCCATATATAATATATATATATAATATAAAATATATATATTTATAATATATATTGTGTAAAATATATACATTATATATATAATTATATATATTATATATATTATATATATATATATATATCTATTAATAAATGTGTGTGTGTGGTGTGTAGTTTTATATTTTAAAATATTTATATATAAAATAAGATATATAATAATATAACACACACACACACACACACACACACAACACCACAAACCCCCACACCACACACACACACACAAGACACACACACACACACACACACACACCCCACACACACAAAAAACACACACACCCACACACACACACACAAATATAATATAATTATAAATTTTTATATATATTAATATATATATATATATATAAATGATATATATATATATAATATAATATTATTAAAATATATATATATTATATATATATAAATGTATAATATATATGTAATATATTATATAATAATATATAATATATATATATATATATGTGTGGTGGTTTTTTGTGTGTGTTGTGTGTTGTGTGTGTGGTGTGGTGTGTGTTGGTTAATTATATATTATATATATAAATATATATATATATAATATATTAATATTTTATGTGTGTGTGTGTTTGGGGGGTGTGTGTGTGTTGGGGTGTGTGTGTGTGTGTGTGTGTGTGTGTGTGTGTGGTGTGTGTGTGATTATAATATATAATATATTAATAAATAATAATATATATATAAATATATATATATTATATACATATATATATATATGATAAACAAGATATATATTAAAACATAATATATATATAAATATATAAAATTTTATAATAATTATTATGATAATTATATAACATGGTATATGTGTGATATATATGTATATATATATTTTATAATTAAATATATATATATATATAATATATATATATAATACACTATGTGAGTGTTGTGTGTGTGTGGTGTGTTGGTGTGTGTGTGTGGAAATAATAAATAGATAAAATATATATATATATATATAATAATAATATATATATATATAATATATATATTTATATATATTTCATACTATAATATATTATATATATATATTATATATATAATTTTGAAAATTATAATATATTATATATAATTAATATATATATATGTGGGTTTGTATTATATATACAATATATATATATATATAATATATATATATATATATAAAAATATTATATATATATATATATGAGTGTGTGTGGGTGTGGGTGTGTGGTGTGTGTGGTGGTGGTGTGTGTGTGTTGGTTTTGTGTGTGTGTTGTGTGTGTGGGGTGTGGTAAAAAAATAAATACATATATAATATAATATATATTTTAATATATTATAATATATATAAATTTATAATAATATAATATATATATATATATATATACATATATATATATATATATATATATTATATTATATATAAATATACATATAAAATTATTTAATTATATATAAATTTTATATATATAATACATAATTCCCCATTCATTATTTATTTTATTTATTTTTTTTTTACACATAATAAATAGATAGATTATAGTTAGCAGAAGGCAGTTTGGATAAGATATGATATCATAGAAAAAATAAATGAGGAAAAAGCAACAAGAACAGTAATGTTATAATAATAAGATAATAATTTCAAGAATAAGGAGAAGTCGAGATAAAACTTTAAAAGGAAAAAAAAAAAGTCTTTGTGAGAAATACAACACAGTGTAATTTATTCAAGAGAGATGGTAATAGGAGTAATATTACTACTACTTGATTACTAATATAATTTTAGTTTAATCAATGGTATTTGG
>NC_051391.1:1453067-1472380 GCF_015228065.2 Penaeus monodon | reverse complement strand
TATTTGTCATTTTTGAAGTTTATATTGTACTCATATATCTAGTGTTAATGAGCAAAATTAGTAGTATTATCTTTGTGTTCATGTGAATTATATAAGTTAAATTGCCATGAGGCATGTATTAACTGGCTCTAGAATAACAAGGCAACCATTTGCATAGTTACTAGATAGTTAAAAAGAAAGAAAGAAAAAAATCTATACATATCTGTACTTACATGAGGGTCCTCAGACTTTATTAATTGTGATTTTGGATTTTAGATAATGTATCTTAAAATCAGTCATTGCACTAAGAGCAGAATTCTTTAAACCTTGCAACATTGTGGCAAAATGTCATTATAACAAAATGTAATTCATGAAATTATAGTCTTTTGATTGTTCGTGTGATCTAAATATTTCATAATATATTTCACTTGCTTTGTCAGTCATTATGCTTGTTGCAAATATTCATGATTATTCTAAAACAGCTGCACTAAACCCTCACTAATTGAAATACCCTGGAAAAATATCCTAGAAATAATTTCATAACATTGACAAAATAGAATATAATCTAATAACAGATAATAATAGCAGTTTTTAAAATATGGACAGGTGATTAGACATTGACCATCAGCCTCTATTAGTATCAAAAGGCTCATTATTTGGGTATTCAGACTTTCTAAACAAAATTTGTAGACGTTACCAGCGTAAAAAGAACTACCCTTGATGCTTATGGTACTGTTGCCACTTGCTTTGCATTTTGAGGCTGCCAGAACGCGTTACACATTAACTCGTGTTTTAAGGTAAGTGGTGAAGACTGGATTACGCATTATGTGGAAACATATTTATTATACACGTTTGCTGTCACTAATCTGTGATAAAAATCTTATTCTTGATATACTACATCTTTTGGAGAATGTATGAAATTTATTAATGAATTGTTATTGTATTATTTTAGGTAAAATTCTCTTAGCTAGGATATTTTATGGAATTAAGGGTTTGAGAATGTCATTATCCTGCCCCCAGTTTTGGTTTAAAAATAAGTTTGCTATCAAAATCAGTCAAGACCATCCATAAGGATATTAAAAATTAATTATGGTACATAATTTTAGATCATATACCAACAATTTATAGATAAAAAGTTACTATATCACTTACACTGATACCCACATTCCATTCACAATTAATAAAATGTAAGTTATTTTAGTACATAATTATTTTCATTCTTCTCAATAGTCCTGTATATATGTCACAAGTGTATTTTCAAAACAGAAATATGGGAATTTTAATCTAAAGCTAAAATACAGAGGTAAGTAACTAAAAAATATATATATATTACAAAAGGCTGCCAAATGTTTAGCGAAACAAGAAAAATAGAATGAAAAAGACATAAATTCATACAGATGTAGTGAGAGTGTAAGATTGAAAAGGGAACATTATGTAAAATTAATATGATAATTTCGAGTATGAGTTTACATAAAGAAAAAAAGATATCAGATACAAATCCCCCTTTAACTTCATGTAATAATTTTTGCAGTCTGCTTTGACAAATCATATTATGTTAGTATTATATTCATACTTAGTATTCACTTTTTTATTCATACTTAATACTGAGTTTTAGTATTACTTTGATTTAATATTCATAAAAAAGCTATCGCAGCTGGGGGGAAAAACCGAGAAATTTATTAGAATTAGAAAAACTACAAGTGTGTCACATAATAAATTACAGATATGTTTTTCTTCCATTGAAATGATGTTTTGGGGTTTCTACTATCTAGGAAAAATGTATAGAATTAACTAACCTGAAGTTTTCTCTAGATAGAGATTATTAAGTTTTCTTATAGAAGCAGGTACATTTTCAAGGCAATGCAATAGCTGAAAAATTTTGTATAATGTTTTCATATATTAGTGAAAGACTGTGGTGTGTCGCAGTGTGTATGAGTATTTTAGTAAGTCACCAGACTGCGGAAGTTGAAAACCTCTTATTTACATCTTATTAGTGTGCATACCTAGTTTCAGAGCGAAAATTTAACACTTTTGAAGTATATGAGTTTAGTTTTAAAACCTAGATGAATTTCTACAGTGAATAATTGAAAGATATATTTTTACTGTCATCAACATTAATTTTTTTTTTTTTTTTTTTTTTTTGCATGACTTTCTTCATGAGAATATAGAAAATACATCTTTGGAGGATAAGTGTGTAGTGGGGAAATCAAGGCAAAGCTTACAATTGAGTTAAGGTTATATCTGTTTTAACTGACATAAAGTAGCATCAGTCATCTAATGCAAAACTTTTATGTTGATTAACTCAACTTTGGGTCTCAGGTTTATGACAGGAGTATTTCATATATATAAGAAATATTTTTTCACAGATATCAGATTTAATACTGCATATCGGAAATACATTATGAGATTTCAAGAATTTTTTCCCCTTTTGGCAGTAACTTCAGCCACACTCTATATGGGTTTCTAAGTTCTTTGCATTGTCTGTTGTTTTTTCCTCTTCTTTTAATTTAATTGTTATTTTCAGAAAAAAAAAAGGTTCCAAACTGGGTTGAGTAGCAAATTATTCAAAGTTGAATGTTAATTCTTGCAGCTTCTGTCATATCATATCATTATTTGTATCTCATTATTTGGATTCACCTGAGAACTAGGCATTATCTCTCTCTCTTTTTTTTTTTTTTTTTTATAAAGACCACAATTTAGTTTTAATATTTTATTTTAATATTTTACTTGTGTCACACTTATATAAATATGTAGATGATAGAACATTCCCAGTAATATACATGCACAGCAGAAACTTTTGGATATGTTGATTTTTGATTGAATTCACCTGGGTAATCATACAAGCATCTACGGTATCCTTCGTGACCAGTGATTTTATTATTTGATGAGGGCAAGATTTACCTACTTGTGGACTCAAGATCAAATTCATTAATGGTCCCACTGATAGGTCCTTATATTGGTAGGTCCCCGTACTCTGAGTCCTATACTTGTAGTACAGGAGAACTTATGGTTGTGGATATATATCAGGAAAGATTTGGTGTACACTTGAAACAAGGTTATATGCTATCACACTGTGTGACAGAGTAGTCTCAATGGCATAATTGGCTTATAAGTAATTTGGCTTGAATTTTATAGTCTTTATATAGTGACTATAATTTTTTATTCTAAGAAAATGGTCATGCATATACCAGCAATTTTGGGGAGGGTTACTACTTACTGTAAAGAATCATCTTCATTTACAGGAATCAATGACTAAGAAATTAAAAGTAAAGTGGGTTTCCAGATTACAGGGTATTTACTCATACACCTTAATTGTCCTGCAACACAGCATTTTCCACCAGTGCTTTTAATCTGCTTAATTTGTATTACAAATCAAATTTTCATGAAGATGCCAGAAACCTGTATCTTCATTGAATAAGTTACATAGTAACAAAATGCAAGACAGTTTTTTTTTTTTTTTTTTTTTTTTTTTTTTTAATCATCATAAATAAAGATAACAATAACACTTAAGTTGTATTAAACTATTGTATTATTTCCTTTCAGGGGATCATCTGAAGCCTTGCAGAGAAATGATTTCAGGAGCTGCCATGGAAGATAAAACTTGTGCTGTGCAGCCATGCAACAAGACATTCAAAAGGAATCAACTTGCTATAGGAGACTAATACAGTTATCTTTGGTGATTATTAGAATATTAGGAAATAAATTTGAGAATCTTCTCAATATGTAAGTGGTTGAAGCTATGGCATATATTGTAGCTTTGCTTAATGATCTAGCTTAGCGTGTAGCTTGTGTAGTACATAGTATATGTGTATGTATATATATATATATATATATATATATATATATATATATATCTCTATATATATATATCGATATATATCTATATATTATTATACATATATATATATATACATATATATATATATATATATATATATATATATATATATATATATATATATATATATATATATATACACACATATATATATATATATATATATATATATATATATATATAATATATATATATATATATATATATATATATATAATTGCAGACAATGAGATGAGATCAGAAAGGGTAGTAGCACAGTCCATAGCCTTAAAGGAGTAAAATAGACAATATGAAATGCATTCTCCATCATAATGATAATGTTAGACAAGGTTTTACGATAGGTCAAGTTAAATTAGATTAGATTAAGGTAGCTTAGATAGGTTAAGCAAGGTTATGTATTTTTAGGTAAGGTTTTATAGGTTGAATGGATTATGTTATGTTAGGTTACTAAAGGACTGTTGCCAAGGTGTTGTAATATTAGCACAATTTTTTTTTACTTTAAAACATTTCTTAGCTGTGGCATACCCTGACTCTAGTCTTAGCATTTCTACTAATCTTACAGCGTAATAGTAAATTAAATTGAAATATATATGTATTATCTTTTCAAAAGCTGAAGATGGAGTGGTCTTACAAGAGGAAATTTTGCTTTCTTAAGAAATGGAGCTGAAAATATGTATACACACACACACACACACACACACACACACACACACACACACACACACACACACACACACACACACACACACACACACACACACACACACACACACACACACACACACACACACACATATATATATATAGATAGATATATAGATAGATAGATAGATAGATAGATAGATAGATAGATAGATAGATAAATAAATATATACATATATATATATATACATATATATATATATATATATATATATATATATATATATATATATATATATATATATATATATATATATATTTTTTTATTTATATATATATATATAATTATATATATATATATTTTATATATATGTATATATTTTAATATAATATAATATATATATATATGCGTATATATATATAAAATATATATAATGTATATATATATATAATATATATATTATTATATATATATATATATATATATATATTATATATATACATATATATATATACACATACATTTATATATATATATATATATATATTTATATATAAAATATATATATATATGTGTGTGTGTGTGTGGTGTGTGTGTGTGTGTGTGTAAAAAAGGTTTTGAATGAGAATGAATATTTTCACAAAAACAAGATATTCATTCTCATTCATACCTTTTCTACATTTGTCAATATGAATATGGGATATATATATATATATATATATATATATATATATTTTATATATATATATATATATATATATATATTTTATATATATATATATATTGTTACGCCGGTCCGCCTCGTCTCTCTGCACCAACACAAGGCAGGCTAGGCAGACGGCGTGCTATACACAGGGTCGTGAACACTAAAACAGCTCCAAGAGGAAACCGAACACCACAGCGTCCAAAACCCCCCCCCCCCCCCCCCCCCAGGGGGGGGGGGAAACGCCAAGTGGCGAGGCAGGGCACGAAGTAAACACAAAATGACAGTCTTTCCTTTTTTTACACAATTTATTACCCGTACACTTTTCTATAGGCACAATACAGGGGGAAACCAGCATGTCACACAGCACAATACAGTTTATAACAGGGCAACACAAGGTTTATATCAGGTAAACAAGGGCACACACGAGGTCTTCAAGGAGCAGACCCAACCGCGTCTCTTGGCTTTTTCCTCCGCTCCTCCCCTCACAGCCAGCTGCTCATTTTCCCCAGGTCCCTTCATGTAAACACATGTTTCGCACAGAGACAAAGACCCACTGGCGTAGCACTATCCCCCCCTATCAAGCAGACGACCCGTCTGCTCTGACATATCTAAACCTGAAACAAACTACATAAAAATTTAAATAAAATCAGTTCTCAGAAACAAAAAAATCTTTCATCCAGCGCGGCTTTCTTCGCTCTCGCTGGGGTCTCTCTGTAGGAGGTGTGGGCGGCGGTTGTTTGGCAGTGGCACCCAGTGGGGTATCTCCTGTCCAAGACCTGCTCATGGTCACCACTGACGTCTTTTGCAATCGCCTCACCGTCCAAATGCTCGTCCTCATCTCGGTCAGCGTCTGCCACGCCCCTCGCCGCTACTGGGGCTAATTATCTTCTTTTTCACCATGGCCCCAGGAGTAGCTTCCGGGCCCCATGGTAACGCCACAGCGGTCCACGTGGACAACAGACGGTCGTTTCGCCCTCTGCGAATTCGATAGGTGACGTCAGAGAGGCCGCTACCACCGTGTATGGCCCCCCCCAGGGGCTCTGTAGCTTCGGCGAGAGCCCTCGCTTCCGATGCGGGTTATGCAGCCAAACTCTGTCACCTATGTTGTCCCTCATTTCCCCTCATGCGCCGATCATAGGTCTCCTTCATGGCATGGCCGGCTACCTTGAGCTTGTCAGGCACGGCCCCACCAACCAAAACTCCTCGCCCCCCGACAACTCTTCTGGATGTCCACTTCCTCACAAGTGCCCAGCTTTGCCCCAGCTGGCACCTTCGGGGCCTTATCGGAGAAGTTAGCTCCCAACACTGAAAACTAACCCCCCTAGTCCAACAAGGCTCCGCCCAACCGCTACGCCATCAGCCAGCTCCGGGTTTTGGATGGGCTCCACGAGGCCCTCACTCCACGCATCACTTTGGACAGTCGACACAGAATTCTAGACTCTGCCCGGGGGGCAAGGTGCAACGCTCAGCCGAAAACTACCTCTGCACAGCCAGCCTCTGGAAGCAAGGGCACATCTTCACCGTGCACTCTCCCCAGTTTCCGTCCAAGGTCGACACACGCCTTACTCTGCGTCAGGTAGTCAAGGCCCAGCAAGCAGTGCTCGTCCAGATCGGCCATATACACCGGCAGCCGCTGCACCGTGTGCCCACCCCAAATTTACGAGCCTCCACTGGTCCCTTGAGCTGCACACAATGCCGTGACACCACACAGTCTCTGTGGTGCATCTGGAAGTCGCATAGTGGCCAACTATCAGGCCGCACTAGGGTCTTCTCAGCCCCAGTGCCCACTGTCAGGCGGCATGGTTTCCCCATCTATTGACCCTCCACCTGCATCGTACTGGTTCGACGGCAAGCTTACCCAAGTCGGAGCCCGGGAAACCGAGGACGGCTGGGTTTCGGCCCCCTTCTCCAGCCTTTTCCGCCTGTACCATTTCCCATAACCTTTAGGACATGCACTCGGATGGTGACCTACCTACACAGTCCTTGCAGCACTGCTGGAAGGCATCAGAATCCGTCCGCTTGAGAGGACGTGTTCTCCGCTCCCTCTGACACTGACTACATCTGTGCCCTACCTCTCCGCAGCCCCAACACAAGCCTTGGAAAGTTCTCGGGCTCACCTTCCTCAATGCTATTTTCTCCACTTTAGCCTTCCGACCCCGGAGGTCACGGCGGGGCTGAGCAGCTGGCCCTAGGCCACTTGTTGCCTTCAGGAAGGCCTCGAACTCCAAGGCCCTCGCCAGCGCCACCTGCAGGTCCTCAGGGTGTGCCTGCTTGACGTAGATTTGCAGCTGCTGGTCCTGTAAAGCGTCAACAAAGAAATCGCGGGCCAGGACCACGATCATCTCTTCCGCAGCCACAGGGTATGACCTCCTTACCAACGCCTCCACATCCTGCGCCAGCTGGGACAGTGTCTCGCCACGCTCACGAGTCCGCTTCTTCAAGCGGGCCCGATATACCTCGGCCTGGTGGTGGTGCCCGTAACGGCTTCTCAAAGCCTCCGCCACGCTGGTGTAATAGGCCTGTTGGGATGGTGGCAGATGCCACTGGTGTAATAGGCCTGTTGGGATGGTGGCAGATGCCCCTACACTTCCACCGCGGGGCCCCTTAACGCTGTTACCAGCTGCAGGGCCTTCTCTTCCTGGCTCCAGCCCTGGGCATATGCCTGCATTTCAAATTGGGCAACATATGCCTCCCAGGCCACCTTCCCGTCCACTCAGCTGGCTTACGCCTCACAGAATGTCTGGAGGCCGAGGGGCTGCAGGGTGGAGAACGCGTGCCGTGAACTAACACACCTGGGGGGGAGGAAGAGGGTGAGGGAGGAAACGAGGCGGGTTGACCGGGTCCGAGTTTGCAGCCACCTATACCCAAGGGAGCGATTCCGATGGGTCCCCAGCCTTCTGCAGCGACACGACGCTGCGAGGCCCGGGGGTTTCCTGCCACAGACCCCAGGCAGACCCCACTAAATCTTACACTCTGGCATCTGTTGCCAAAACCTCGTCTGCCTTCTCTGCTTGCAACGTTACTACCTCGTGACGCCGCCTTTCCTCCTTCACTTCCTCCCTCAGGCCCTGAACCTCGCCCTTCAGAGTCTGCACCTCCTCCATCAGTTCATTCTTCACGCTGTTGCAGGTCTTGTCGGTGTACTGCTGAGTTTCCATCTTCACAGATGCAAGATTGCTCTGTAGCACCTCAACAAGTCGGCAGAACTGTTCCTCTGCCTTCCTTGCCTGCATCTCGACGAGATGGTGCGCCTGCTCGGGTGCCCTCTGTGCCTGCTCTTCTGCCCTTTGTGCCATTTTCCCCCCTCATACGGCCAGCATGGCAGTGATCAGGTCCATCTGGCTCGGCTTCACCTCACTCGTGCCTGCCTCAGTCATAGCCTCCTCTCCCTCATGGCTGCCACCATCTTTGGACGACATGATAAATCGGCGCTCTCACTGATCAAATATCACAAACCCCACACCTGACACCATTTGTTACGCCGGTCCGCCTCGTCTCTCTGCCACCAACACAAGGCAGGCTAGGCAGACAGCGTGCTATACACAGGGTCGTGAACACTGAACAGCTCCAAGAGGCACCGAACACCACAGCGTCCCAGAACACCAGGAGAGGAAACGCCAAGTGGCGAGGCAGGGCACGAAGTAAACACAAAATGACTGTCTTTCCTTTATTTACACAAGTTATTTACCCGTACACTTTTCTATAGGCACAATACAGGGGGGAAACCAGCATGTCACACAGCACAATACAGCTTATAACAGGGCAACACAAGGTTTATATCAGGTCACAAGGGCATACACGAGGTCTTCACAGGAGCAGCACCCAACCGCGTCTCTTGGCTTGTTCCTCCGCTCCTCCCCTCACAGCCAGCTGCCCCATGTTTGCCCAGGTTTCCCCTTTAGTTAACACATGTTTCGCACAGAGACAAAGACCCACAGGCGTAGCAATATATATATATATAATCCATATATATATATATATATATATATATATATATATATATATATATAATATATAATATATATGTATATAAATATATATATATATATATATATATATATATTGCTACGCCAGTGGGTCTTTGTCTCTGTGCGAAACATGTGTTTACATGAAGGAACCTGGGCAAACATGAGCAGCTGGCTGGGGAGGGGAGGAGCGGAGGAACAAGCCAGAGGGCGCGGTTGGGTGCTGCTCCTGTGAAGACCTCGTGTATGCCTTTTGACCTGATATAACCTTGTGTTGCCCTGTTATAAGCGTATTGTGTGTGTGACATGCTGGTTTCCCCCCTTTTATTGTGCCTATAGAAAAGTGTACGGGTAAAAACTTGTGTAAAAAAAAGGAAAGACAGTCATTTTGTGTTTACTTCGTGCCCTGCCTCGCCACTTGGGGTTTCCTCTCCTGGTGTTCTGGGACGCTGTGGTGTTCGGTGCCTCTTGGAGCTGTTCAGGGGTTTTACGGGCCCTGGTTTATAGCACGCTGTCTGCCTAGCCTGCCCTTTTGTTGGTGGCAGAGAGACGAGGCGGACCGGCGTAACAAATGGTGTAGGTGTGGGGTTTGTGATATTTGATCAGTGAGAGCGCGATTATCATGTCGTCCAAAGATGGTGGCAGCCATGAGGGAGAGGAGGCTATGACTGAGGCAGGCACGGTGAGGGGGAAGCCGAGCCAGAGGACCTGATCACTGCCATGCTGGCCGGTATGAGGGAGGAAATGGCACAAGGGCAGAAGAGCAGGCACAGAGGGCACCCGAGCAGGCGCACCATCCGTCGAGATGCAGGCAAGGAAAGGCAGAGGAACAGTTCTGCGACTTGTTGAGGTGCTACAGAGCAATCTTGCAATCTGTTTAAGATGGAAACTCAGCAGTACACCGAAACAAGACCTGCAACAGCGTGAAGAATGAACTGATGGAGGAGGTGCAGACTCTGAAGGGCGAGGTTCAGGGCCTGAGGGAGGAAGTGAAGGAGGAAAGGCGGCGTCACGAGGTAGTAACGTTGCAAGCAGAGAAGGCAGACGAGGTTTTGGCAACAGGGTGCCAGAGTGTAAGATTTAGTGGGGTCTTTCCTGGGGTCTGTGGCAGGAAAAACCCCCCGGGCCTCGCAGCGTCGTGTCGCTGCAGAAGGCTGGGGACCCATCGGAATCGCTCCCTTGGGTATAGGTGGCTGCAAACTCGGACCCGGTCAACCCGCCCTCGTTTCCTCCCTCACCCTCTTCCTCCCCCCCAGGTGTGTTTGTTCACGGGCACGCGTTCTCCCCCCTGCAGCCCCCCGGCCTCCAGACATTCTGTGGGCGTAAGCCAGCTGAGTAGACGGGAAGGTGGGGCCCGGGAGGCATATGTTGCCCAATTTGAAATGCAGGCATATGCCCAGGGCTGGAGCCAGGGGAAAAGAAGGCCCTGCAGCTGGTAACAGCGTTAAGGGGGCCCCCCCGGTGGAAGTGTAGGGGCATCTGCCACCATCCCAAAAAAGGCCTATTACACCAGTGGCATCTGCCACCATCCAACAGGCCTATTTCACCAGGTGGCGGAGGGTTTGAGAAGCCGTTACGGGCACCAACCACCAGGCCCAGGTATATCGGGCCCGCTTTAAGAAGCGGACTCCCTGAGCGTGGCGAGACACTGTCCCAGCTGGCGCAGGATGTGGAGGCGTGGTTTAAAGGGGGTCATACCCTGTGGTGCGGAAGAGATGATCGTTTGGGCCTGGCCCGCGATTTCTTTGTTGACGCTTTGCAGGACCAGCAGCTGCAAATCTACGTCAAGCAGGCACACCCTGAGGACCTGCAGGTGGCGCTGGCGAGGGCCTTGGAGTTCGAGGCCTTCCTGAAGGCAACAAGTGGCCTAGGGCCAGCTGCTCAGCCCCGCCGTGACCTCCGGGGTCGGAAGGCTAAAGTGGAGAAAATAGCATTGAGGAAGGTTTAGCCCGAGAAATTCCAAGGCTTGTGTTGGGGCTGCGGAGAGGTAGGGCACAGATGTAGTCAGTGTCAGAGGGAGCGGAGAACACGTCCTCTCAAGCGGACGGATTCTGATGCCTTCCAGCAGTGCTGCAAGGACTGTGGTAGGTATGGTCACCATCCGAGTGCATGTCCTAAGGTTATGGAAGTGGTACAGGCGGAAAAGGCTGGAGAAGGGGGCCGAAACCCAGCCGTCCTCGGTTCCCGGGCTCCGACTTGGGTAAGCTGCCGTCGAACCAGTACGATGCAGGTGGAGGGCTCAATAGATGGGAAGCCATGCCGCCGGGCAGTGGACATGGGGCTGAGAAGACCCTAGTGCGGCCTGATTGTGGCACTATGCGACTTCCAGATGCACCACAGAGACTGTGTGGTGTCACGGGGGATTGTGTGCAGCTCAAGGGACCAGTGGAGGCTCGTATTGGGTGGGCAGCACGGTGCAGCGGTGCCGGTGTATTGGCCGATTGGACGAGCACTGCTTGCTGGGCCTTGATACCTGACGCAGAGTAAGGCGGTGTGTCGACCTTGGACGGAAGCTGGTGAGGGTGGCACGGTGAAGATGGCCTTGCTTCCAGAGGTTGGCTGTGCAGAGGTAGTTACGGCTGAGCGATTTCACCTTGCCCCCCGGGACAGAGTCTAGAATCTGTGTCGACTGTCAAGAGTGATGCGTGGGTAGAGGGCCTCGTGGAGCCCATCCAAAACCTGGAGCTGGTGATGGGGTAGCGGGTTGGGCGGAGCCTTGTTGGACTAGGGGAAAGGGGTTAGTTACAGTGTTGGTAGCTAACTTCTCCGATAAGGCCCAGAAGGTGCCAGCTGGTGCAAGCTGGGCCCCTTGTGAGGAAGTGGAAACATCCAGAAGAGTTGTCGGGGGGCGAGGAGTTGGTTGGTGTGGGGCCGTTGCCTGACAAGCTCAAGGTAGCCCGGGCCCTGCCATGAAGGAGACCTATGATCGGCGCATGAGGGAAGTGAGGTTTCAACATAGGTGACAGAGTTTGGCTGCATAACCCCCATCCCGGAAGCGAGGGCTCTCGCCGAAGCTACAGAGCCCCTGGGAGGGGGCCCTACACGGTGGTAGCGGCCCTCTCTGACGTCACCCATCGAATTCGCAGAGGGCGAAAACGACCGTCTGTTGTCCCCGTGGACCGGCTGTGGCGTTACCATGGGCCAGGAAGTACTCCTGGGGCCATGGTGAAAAAGAAGATGAAGTTAGCCCCCGTAGCGGCGAGAGGACGTGGCAGACGCTGACCGAGATGAGGACGAGCATTTTGGGCGGTGAGGGCGATGCAACAGGGCGTCAGTGGTGACCATGAGCCAGGTCTTGGGGACAGGAGATACCCCTCTGGGTGCCACTGCCAATCTACCCCCGCCCACACCTCCTCCAGAGAGACCCCCGCGAGAGCGAGAAAGCCGCGCTGGATGAAAGATTTTTTGTTTCTGAGAAAATGATTTTTTAAATTTTTTTGTAGTTTGTTTCAGGTTTAGATAGTCAGAGCAGACGGGTCGTCTGCTTGATAGGGGGGGATAGTGCTACGCCAGTGGGTCTTTGTCTCTGTGCGAAACATGTGTTTACATGAAGGGACCTGGGCAAACATGAGCAGCTGGCTGTGAGGGGAGGAGCGGAGGAACAAGCCAAGAGACGCGGTTGGGTGCTGCTCCTGTGAAGACCTCGTGTGTGCCGTTGTGACCTGATATAAAACCTTGTGTTGCCCTGTTTTAAAAATTTATTGTGCTGTGTGGGGCATGTGGTTTCCCCCTGTATTGTGCCTATAGAAAAGTGTTACGGGTAAATAACTTGTGTAAATAAAGGAAAGACTGTCATTTTGTGTTTACTTCGTGCCCTGCCTCGCCACTTGGCGTTTCCTCTCCTGGTGTTCTGGGACGCTGTGGTGTTCGGTGCCTCTTGGAGCTGTTCAGTGTTCACGACCCTGTGTATAGCACGCCGTCTGCCTAGCCTGCCTTGTGTTGGTGGCAGAGAGACGAGGCGGACCGGCGTAACAATATATATATATATATATATATAGTTATATATTTATATATATATATATATATTTATATATAGATATATTATATATATCCCATATCTGCATATTGACAAATGTAGAAAAGGTATGAATGAGGAATGAATATCTTGTATTGTGAAGATATTCATTCTCATTCATACCTTTCTACACACACACACACACACACACACCCCACACACATATATATATATATATATATATAATAAAATATTATATATAATATAAATGTATGTGATATATTATGATGTATATATATATTATATATATATATATATATATATTTATATATAGTATATACATATATTATATGTATATATATACAATATAATATATATTTTTATATTATATATAATTATATATATACTATAGATATATATATAATATACGCAAATATTAATATATATATATATATATATATATTATATATAACAATATATATACATATTTATATAGATATATATATAGTATTATTATATATATTATATATATATAAATATATGTATAAATATATATGTATATATTATATATTATATATATAAATATATATAATAAATAAATTAAATATATATATATATGTATATATATAAATATATATATAATATAATATACATATAGAATAATATATAATATATATATATATATATATATATATATATATAATAGAATATAATATTTATTTATTTATTATTATCTATCTAATCTATCATCTATCTATTATCTACTATTATATATCTATTATAATATATATGTGTGTTGTGTGTGTGTGTGTGTGTGTGTGTGTGTGTGTGTGTGTGTGTGTGTGTGTGTGTGTGTGTGGTGTGTGGTGTGTGTGTATGTGTGTGTGTGTGTGTGTGTGTGTATACATATTTTCAGCTCCATTTTAAGAAAGCAAAATTTCCTCTTGTAAGCACACTCCATCTTCAGCTTTTGAAAAGATATACATATAATTCATCTTATTTACTATTACGCTGTAAGTTAGTAGAAATGCTAAGACTAGAGTAGGGTTGCCACAGCTAAAGAAATGTTTTAAAGTAAAAGAAATTGTGCTAATATTACAACACCTTGGCAACAGTCCTTTAGTAACCTAACATAACATAATCCATTCAACCTATAAAACCTTACCTAAAAATACATAACCTTGCTTAACCTATCTAAGCTACCTTAATCTAATCTAATTTAACTTGACCTATCGTAAAACCTTGTCTAACATTATCATTATGATGGAGAATGCATTTCATATTGTCTATTTTACTCCTTTAAGGCTATGGACTGTGCTACTACCCTTTCTGATCTCATCTCATGTCTGCAATTATATATATATATATATATATATATATATATATATATATATATATATATATATATATATATATATATATATGTGTGTATATATATATATATATATATATATGTATATATATATATATATATATATATATATATATATATATATATATATATATATATATATATATATATATATATATATACATACACATATACTATGTACTACACAAGCTACACGCTAAGCTAGAATCAATTAAGCAAAGCTACAATATATGCCATAGCTTCAACCACTTACATATTGAGAAGATTCTCAAATTTATTTCCTAATATTCTAATAATTCACCAAAGATAACTGTATTAGTCTCCTATAGCAAGTTGATTCCTTTGAATGTCTTGTTGCATGGCTGCACAGCACAAATTTTATCTTCCATGGCAGCTCCTGAAATCATTTCTCTGCAAGGCTTCAGATGATCCCCTGAAAGGAAATAATACAATTGTTAATACAACTTAAGTGTTATTGTTATCTTTATTTATGATATTAAAAAAAAAAAAAAAAAAAAAAAAAAAAAAAAACTGTCTTGCATTTTGTTACTATGTAACTTATTCAATGAAGATACAGGTTCTGGCATCTTCATGAAAATTTGATTTGTAAATACAAATTAAGCAGATTAAAAGCACTGGTGGAAAATGCTGTGTTGCAGGACAATTAAGGTGTATGAGTAAAATACCCTGTAATCTGGAAAACCCAACTTTACTTTTTAATTTCTTAGTCATTGATTCCTGTAAATGAAAGATGATTCTTTACAGTAAGTAGTAACCCTCCCCAAAATTGCTGGTATATGCATGACCATTTTCTTAGAATAAAAAATTATAGTCACTATATAAAGACTATAAAATTCAAGCCAAATTACTTATAAGCCAATTATGCCATTGAGACTACTCTGTCACACAGTGTGATAGCATATAACCTTGTTTCAAGTGTACACCAAATCTTTCCTGATATATATCCACAACCATAAGTTCTCCTGTACTACAAGTATAGGACTCAGAGTACGGGGACCTACCAATATAAGGACCTATCAGTGGGACCATTAATGAATTTGATCTTGAGTCCACAAGTAGGTAAATCTTGCCCTCATCAAATAATAAAATCACTGGTCACGAAGGATACCGTAGATGCTTGTATGATTACCCAGGTGAATTCAATCAAAAATGAACATATCCAAAAGTTTCTGCTGTGCATGTATATTACTGGGAAGTGTTCTATCATCTACATATTTATATAAGTGTGACACAAGTAAAATATTAAAAATAAACTATTAAAACTGAATTGTGGTCTTTATAAAAAAAAAAAAAAAAAAAAGAGAGAGAGATACTGCCTAGTTCTCAGGTGAATCCAAATAATGAGATACAAATAATGATATGATATGACAGAAGCTGCAAGAATTAACATTCAACTTTGAATAATTTGCTACTCAACCCAGTTTGGAACCTTTTTTTTTCTGAAAATAACAATTAAATTAAAAGAAGAGGAAAAAACAACAGACAATGCAAAGAACTTAGAAACCCATATAGAGTGTGGCTGAAGTTACTGCCAGAAAAGGGGGAAAAAATTCTTGAAAATCTCATAATGTATTTCCGATATGCAGTATTAAATCTGATATCTGTGAAAAAATATTTCTTATATATATGAAATACTCACTGTCATAAACCTGAGACCCAAAGTTTGAGTTAATCAACATAAAAGTTTTGCATTAGATGACTGATGCTACTTTGTGTCAGTTAAAACAGATATAACCTTAACTCAGATTGTAAGCTTTGCCTTGATTTCCCCACTACACACTTATCCTCCAAGATGTATTTTCTATATTCTCATGAAGAAAGTCATGCAAAAAAAAAAAAAAAAAAAAAAAATTAATGTTGATGACAGTAAAAATATATCTTTCAATTATTCACTGTAGAAATTCATCTAGGTTTTAAAACTAAACTCATATACTTCAACAGTGTTAAAATTTTCGCTCTGAAGCTAGGTATGCACACTAGATAAGATGTAAATAAGAGGTTTTCAACTTCCGCAGTCTGGTGACTTACTAAAAATACATCATACACATCTGCGACACACCACAGTCTTTCACTAATATATGAAAGCATTATACAAAATTTACAGCTATTGCATTGCCTTGAAAATGTACCTGCTTCTATAAGAAAACTTAATAATCTCTATCTAGAGAAAAACTTCAGGTTAGTTAATTCTATACATTTTGCCTAGATAGTAGACCACAAAACATCATTTCAATGGTAAGAAATACATATCTGTAATTTATTATGTGACACACTTGTAGTTTTTCTAATTCTAATAAATTTCTCGTTTTTCCCCCCAGCTGCGATAGCTTCTTATGAATATTAAGTCAAAGTAATACTAAATCTCAGTATTAAGTATGAATACAAAGTGAATACTAAGTATGAATACTAATACTAACATAATATGATTAAGTCAAAGCAGACTGCAAAATAATTATTACTATGAAGTTAAAGGGAGATTTGTATCTGATATCTTATTTTCTTTATGTAAACTCATACTCGAAATTATCATATTAATTTTACATAATGTCTTATCAATCTTACACTCTCACTACATCTGTATGAATTTATGTCTTTTTCATTCTATTTTTCTTGTTTCGCTAAACATTTGGCAGCCTTTTGTAATATATATATATTTTTTAGTTACTTACCTCTGTATTTTAGCTTTAGATTAAAATTCCCATATTTCTGTTTTGAAAATACACTGTGACATATATACAGGACTATTGAGATGAATGAAAATAATTATGTACTGAAATAACTTACATTTTATTAATTGTGAATGGAATGTGGGTATCAGTGTAAGTGATATAGTAACTTTTTATCTATAAATTGTTGGTATATGATCTAAAATTATATACCATAATTAATTTTTAATATCCTTATGGATGGTCTTGACTGATTTTGATAGCAAACTTATTTTTAAAACCAAAACTGGGGGCAGGATAATGACATTCTCAACCATTAATTCCATAAAAATATCCTAGCTAAGAGAATTTTACCTAAAATAATACAATAACAATTCATTAATAAATTTCATACATTCTCCAAAAGATGTAGTATATCAAGAATAAGATTTTTATCACAGATTAGTGACAGCAAACGTGTAATAAATAAATATGTTTCCACATAATGCGTAATCCAGTCTTCACCACTTACCTTAAAACACGAGTTAATGTGTAACGCGTTCTGGCAGCCTCAAAATGCAAAGCAAGTGGCAACAGTACCATAAGCATCAAGGGTAGTTCTTTTTACGCTGGTAACGTCTACAAATTTTGTTTAGAAAGTCTGAATACCCAAATAATGAGCCTTTTGATACTAATAGAGGCTGATGGTCAATGTCTAATCACCTGTCATATTTAAAGACTGCTATTATTATCTGTTATTAGATTATATTCTATTTTGTTAATGTTATGAAATTATTTCTAGGATATTTTTCCACGGTATTTCAATTAGTGAGGGTTTAGTGCAGCTGTTTTAGAATAATCATGAATATTTGCAACAAGCATAATGACTGACAAAGCAAGTGAAATATATTATGAAATATTTAGATCACACGAACAATCAAAAGACTATAATTTCATGAATTACATTTTGTTATAATGACATTTTGCCACAATGTTGCAAGGTTTAAAGGATTCTGCTCTTAGTGCAATGACTGATTTTAAGATACATTATCTAAAATCCAAAATCACAATTAATAAAGTCTGAGGACCCTCATGTAAGTACAGATATGTATGGATTTTTTTTTCTTTCTTTTTAACTATCTAGTAACTATGCAAATGATTGCCTTGTTATTCTAGAGCCAGTTAATACATGCCTCATGGCAATTTAACTTATATAATTCACATGAACACAAAGATAATACTACTACTTTTGCTCATTAACACTAGATATATGAGTACAATAATAAACTTCAAAACTGACAAATAAAAGTAAATTTACCCCCAAAAAATGCTTACTCAGAAACGGATGGTCCCGTCAACTGCTTTTACTAAATCTCTTCACACTCTTGAAAAAATATACACCTTTCCATGGTCCTGCAGGAAATGTACAGCCAATTAGTATTATGCCTTCTTTCTCTGAAAATTAAGAAAGGAATCCAAGCATTAATCTAAGTATTAAGATACAGTTGTACTGGTAATATACATGTACATACTATGCAGTAACTGTTTTTCCTTCATAAATGCAAGTTACTGACATATCTTTTCTCGTGTACTCCATTACCGCTTACTGATATTAAATATTTCCAAACAGTTATACTAGTATTAGTATAAAGTACCTAATACTGAATACAACTTCCAATAATGATTATAAACCAAAGTTGCTAATATATAACTATAAATAAATCTCATTTCAACATATCACAAGCATTTTTCACATGTAAAATATGTCTCTACAATTAATGTCTCTATGTTATGTGTCTAAATATGTCTATACCTGTCTCTAAATATGTGTATAAATATCTCAAAATATGACTATTATGTCTCTAAATATGTCTTTAAATATGATTAATCCTAGAATTAATAACTTCTAAAATCCTAGAATTAATAACTTCTAAAAAAGAATTATATACAAAGTCCAATTCACGAGTAAGATTTTCAGAATAATTTCATAGTATTTACCTGTTAGAACTTTGGTTACTTATTTAAGTTATAAGTATAACAATAAGGTATTAGTTAATATTATCAGTGTTAATGATAAAGTTTTTCTCATTGAAATGCAAAGTTTGACTATTGTTTGCAATAATCTATTATATACTATATTATCATAATATTACATTATATTATTATAAATTTAGGTTTTGACTATTGTT
>NC_051391.1:1403067-1423067 GCF_015228065.2 Penaeus monodon | reverse complement strand
CACGGAGGCATTCATGCAGTATGTGAGGGCATCATCCTCAGAGTTCTGAGAGATATCATACACATTAATAAGTCCATCAGTAGAGGCAGTTGCAACTGTATCTGGCTGAGACGGATGAAACTTCACCTGAGTGATATCATCTGTATGACTGTCCCAGTATCCACCCAGAATCTCATTGCCCCGGATATCCCAGAAGAGTAGGTATGCCCCGTTTTGTACCAGTTCCGTTCCTGCACATAATATCTTTTCGTTACCTGAAACATCAAATGAATTTATAGGTTTTATTACAGCTGATTCCTCAGACCTACCAACAAACTCCTTTTCCATCTTGTTGGACCGAGCATCCCAGAGTTTCACAAGACCATCGTTACTACTAGTCCATATGAGGTCGTGGTTTGTCGAACTGAACTTTAACCCAGTAATACTTTTCTCGTGTGGTTTGAAGGTAAATAAGTTTTGTAGAGTGCTTCCATTCAAGACTGCTACTGATCTGTCTGACATGGCCACAGCCACATTGTCCCAGGTTGTGTCATGGGCCAAGTGAAGACAGTAGGTGTCCTTCTTGGCTACTGTAGTACTTGTCACTGAACCATAACTGGACTGAAACAATCTGGATAATTCTTCTTGAGAGCAAGTGTCACTGTCTGCTTGACCATCGTATTCCATTATTTCACTGTTATTTGTACCTGAAAAAATAGAAATATATACATTAATATTTCTCTAAAGAACCAGCCTAAATAATCACCTATACAACAGCTGTTATATGCTTTTTTTCAGTGTTTATGGAAATCTTGGTTAATAACCAGGTAAACCCTGGATAACTTATCCTGTCGTGACCATGAACAGATAAACTAACTTTTACTTTCTACCACCTTAATGTCATCACTGGCCCTCCTATAATACAATAACTAACATCAAACGTGGTAAAAAGGATTTTAACAAGCAGTCAATTCCTTTTCTTAACCAAAACTCTCTGCACTCCTGGTGAAATCAGTGTCCTAATATATGTAAGAAATGCTTTCCCTATTTACCTGATGTATCTTACACAACTTGCAGCTAACATTTATCAATCTTGCATACCTTTAGGTTTTATAATCACAGTAAATTGTCTATCTCAGATTTCACAAAACTGCAGAAAGTTTCAGAAGGTAATCCCACATCAAATAATGGATGGCCATACAAAAGTACACAGGACAGAAAGATTTTTTTTGCAAAGATAATGTACACTGCCAATATGACTATCACAGAAGTACTCTGCAACCAGAGATTGCATTAAGTGGAAACTGCAATTAGTAAGATTCCCATACTTTTAATCTCAATACTGTGACAGGTCAGAAAGTATAGAGCTGGTTAAGGCAATTGAAAGTCCTATATTATTATTTGGGGGTACATGGACATTAACCATGCAAAATGTGGCTATCATGATATAATATTTTCCAATAACAGATCTGTGTCTACAATACTAACAACACTGCTTTCACCAGATTGATATCCTGTGTACATACTATCCATTTCAAGTATTAAACACCAGTATAGTGAGGATTTGGGGCCCAACATTTGTGGAGGACAAGAAACACACCTTGAGGTTGAATGGTTCAAATGTTTATAGAGCTAACAAAAAAACAACAACAAAAATTAAATATATGAGGAATATTAGTAAATATATGAGGAATAGCAAGGAGGGCTGTGCTGTGGCAAGATAGTTCAGGGAAACACACTCAAACTTAAACAAATAAAGAGTATGCCATAGGAGATATACTTGACCACAGGATACATATGTGTGTTATGTAAGACTCAGTTAAAGTTTTTAAGTATCATGTACTACTTATATGCAACTACACTCACAGTAAAACAAATCACTGAGATTACTGCTGTGACACCAGATCCTGATAAAAGCACCAAAATATAAATAATTTGTGAACTCATTTCCTTTCCAAGCACTGGCCTATATGTATTCAAACCTTTGAAATTTCCATCATGTTCATTCAGGCATAACAGAACACAGACACATTCTCTTAGTGATGACAGGGAGGTCTTCAAACCATTTGTATGGCAGTTGTGATCATAGAAATTAAAGTAGGTTCCTTTTTCAATTATTTTTTACTTTTCTTATAAATCAATCCAGCTAACCAGGGAGCATTAGGTTTGTTCTGATGGTTTATCCTTAAACAAAAAAATAAAAATAAGAAACAGCACCCCTTTGATAAAAAATGGGTGAATATTTTTCTATTTTCAATTTACAAAAACCCAGTTATAAAAGAAACATGCTGACTTCAGTCATCTATCAATTCCATCCACTTTACATTCTGCAATGTATGTCACCTTCAGCTCTCTATCACTTTAGCATCGCCCAACAAAACTACGCCCATTATATTCTAAGACAAGTGAGCTCGCAGACCTCTCTAGCAAGTTATCTTCAAACTGCTAGCCTTTTTTTTTTTTTTCTGGTAGGATTTAAAGAGTGTGAACCTTCCACTGCAGCTCAAAATATAATTATTCAGAATATGTATGTTGCTGATACCTGTAATTTTGGTACTGGAGCATTGTTTGTGATATAAAGTTATTGTACCCAGTATGTTTAGTCCAAGGAAACCAAGTATAATATAATGTAGGCCCCTAATACTAGGGAGGGTTTGAGGGGAATTTCCATGGTCAAAAAGAAAAAAGAAAAAGTTCAAATTACTAAATTATTTTTGTGCCATTATGGAATTCTGAACAAACAAACCCTTTACAATATAAAGTTTATAAAGCCTCTTTTTTTATATTGAGCCATTCATGAGTTCCAAAAAAAAAATTATTAACTGAATTAGACACACACCCTCCACAAGAACAAACAACTGCATCTTAACGAACTGAGTTTATTAAAATTCATAAACAATTCATCTGCACAAGAAATGGTGTATATAAAGAAATGGTTCTTCATTTTGCTTGATCTATCAAAGTAATGTTGTTTTTACTCTGATATTCCTATGACTGCACTAGTTAACATTTATCAGTAAAGCTTACAACAATTTCAAAGAAAAAAAATACCCATAAGGGATTTCCAGGAGGCACCACTCAAGGTATTATAAGAGGCCTCAGCACATCAACCAACGGCCACCATACTAGCTTCGACAACACCAACATTACTGGCACTCTAAAAAAGGCCAACAAAATTTCACCATGTAGAATTTAGCATGGTAAGGAGGTTTACAAACTCTGTTTTGCATTACATTCAAGCCACATCACCCCTACTTCAGAATTCTTAAAACCTCTCAAATGTGTTTGTGTCTAATAATTTTTAGACTGACTTTTGGAGAGCATTCAACCTGCAAGTATTGTATCAACTTCAACAACTCATTCATTACAACTGTTAATTTATTTTCTGAGCTCTTCAAGCCCGCCACAGTAATATGTAATGCTTTTGCTGGATAAGTAAGACCCAAAGGAATGTTCTGTAATAACTAGTGCTTTATAACAACCATTGTTACAGTTGTTTAAACACCTGTATAATATCTCACCCAGAATATACTATGCCAACTTCAAACCATTCTTTTCATATCATTTTCTAAACTTTTTCAACCATATCATGAAAATGCAACACAATCAAAAGAAGTATAATAATCACTTTAAACATCTAGGAGAATCATTTGCCATTATGAACAAAAGCGTTGAGAACAAGGTGGCGTGTCCTGTTATCCAATGTATATGCTTCAACAGGAATGACAGACTTTTGAAATGGTGCACGACATATAAAGATTTATATTACTCCTATTAAATAAGTAATTAACTAAATGCATATATACATATGTATATCTGTGTGTATATATATATATATGTGTATATATATATGTGTATATATATATGTATATATATGTGTATATATATATATATATATATATATATATATATATATATATATATATATATATATATATATATATATATATATATATATATATTCGTCAGGGTAACCACTCCATGACCTTTTTTTACTGTACTCCTGGTTGGCATGCACAGAAATTTTTCCGAAAGTTTACATCCAAAATTTGTGGAAGGTAATATATGTACCTCCACACTCTTTTATCCAAAAGCACATTTTTAAGACAGACATTTGTCATCGGCCGCGCAGTTTGCACTTTCCAATCTGGCTTTCAATACAATACTTAATTAGTACCCTCTCCTTTAATTCTTCCTTACTTTTCCCCTACGGCAATATCCGAGATGCACTTCAAACCCTCCCATGTAAAAGGGTTAATATCATAGCTGATTAGAGTTAGAACGAAGATCTATGCACAGTAGTACACAGAACCCATGATAAGATCCCCTTCCATGATAAGCTTCCATCAGTGTCTACACCGGCCTTTAAGTAAAAAACACCCTCAGAATAAAAGCTCAATCTCAGCATATTACTTCCCCATTCAGCTTAGTACTGACCTGTTACAAAATCAATGCAATTTTACGTTTATTTCCCACACACACTACAGGCTGCAATAATTTTCCTCCCAAAGGCACCCACGTTGGTTTGTTGTGGTCGCTTCAGGTACTAAACGAGACCACGGAATAGGAAAAGAAAACGAGAATATTTCGTAGGAGGACTTTGTTGTTTTCATTCTTCTTTTTTTTCGCATGATGTACTAAAGCTTGAACTTGAAATGAAGTAAACGAAATTAAGCCGAAGTAAATTGGAGGAAACTGAAGTAAATTGGAGTAAATTGAAGTAAACTGAAGTAAATTAAATTAAAGTAAGCTGATGTAAACTAAAGTAAATTAAAGTAAAATGAAGCAAATTAAAGTGAATTAAAGTGAATAGAAATAAATTGAAGTAAGATGAAGTAAACTGAAGTAAGCTGAAGTAAACTGAAGTAAATTCAAATAAACTGAAGTATATTAAAGTAAATTAAACTTGTACTAAAGGATAATTCGAAACAGTAAAAGAAAACGGGGATATTTCGTAGGGGGGGGGGCATTCTTTTATTCAGGGGTACTAGTTCATCTGAAGAGTTTTGGTTCACTATCCTTTGTGTTGTATCTGGATTCCAGTTCATCTCGATTAATTTTTGTGTTATGAGGAAATGTATTATCTCGTTTGCAAATTTCTGTGTCACCTGCACACACACACACACACACACACACACACACACACACACACACACACACACACACACACACACACACACACACACACACACACACACACACACACACACACACACACACACACACACACACACAAAATACATAGCAAGACCGGGTGATACACTTTACACCTCTGTCACCAGCAGCTATCTTTCCTCCTTCGGCGGACGCAGGTGCCCTGGTTTCTCTTTTGGCACTTCTACGCCGAGAGAGAGAGAGAGAGAGAGAGAGAGAGAGAGAGAGAGAGAGAGAGAGAGAGAGAGAGAGAGAGAGAGGAGAGAGAGAGAGAGGAGAGAAGAGAGAAAGAGAGAGAGAGAGAGAGAGAGAGAGAGAGAGAGAGAGAGAGAGAGAGAGAGAGAGAGAGAGAGAGAGAGAGAGAGAGAGAGAGAGAGAGAAATCAAGCCACACAGGATCCAGCTCCACCACTTCGTCCTCGACTCTGGGGACACGGGCACATTCATATATATATATATATATATATATATATATATATATATATATATATATATATATATATATATATATATATATATACACATATATACATACATATATATAAATGTATATATAGTGAGTATGATTCCACTGTCGTTAATTCTCAGTAAGGTCAACGTATGTTATGAATGGGAAAGAAAGAGTACAAAGTAAATCATCTTCTATTCATGGATGCTCTAAAGCTGTATGGTAAGAATGAAGAACAGATAGAGTCACTTGTGAAAAAGGTTCTCATCTTCAGTCCAGATATTGCGTTGGAGTTTGGTCTTAGAAAGTGTGCTGTTCTTACACTGCAGAGAAGGAAAACTAGCTAGATGTGAGGGGATACAACTCCCGAATGGCGAAGTAATGAAGGAGGTGGAGCAGAAAGGTTACACATATTTGGGGATAGCGGAGCTGGATAAAATCAAAGAAAATGAGATGAAAGAGAGAATTATAAGGGAATACAAGAAAAGGCTCGGGTTGATTCTTAAATCAAAGCTGAATGGCAGAAATAAAATTACAGCGATGAATACGTGGGCAGTAGCTATCTTCAGATATGGAGCTGGAATCCCAGAACCGAAAAGCGTAGACAGAACAACAAGAAAAATGATGACAATGTATGGTGCGTTTCACCCTAAGAGTGATGTGGACAGACTGTACTTAAAGAGGCATGGAGGAGGCAAAGGTTTGATAGGCATAGAACACCGTGTTAGAGGGGAGGAAAATAGCTTGGGCTTGTGCGTAATGAATTCTGCTGAAAAATTAATTCAGGGAGTTTGTACATCAAGAATAGAAAGTACCATCAGTAAGAGTGAGTTCAAACGACAGAAGGCCCAAGAGCTTGAAAAATTTGACGGAGAAAAGGATGTATGGACAGTTCATCAGGGAAATACCGGAGGAGGTAGGTAAGGACAAAACCTGAAATTGTTTAACCAGAAGTGATTTAAAAGTTGAAACAGAGGCGTTGTTATGTGCTGTACAGGAGCAAGTGATCAGGACAAATTATGTAGAACACCACATTGATAATAGTATTGACAATCCCCTTTGAAAGATGTGTGGAAAGAGAGGAGAAAAGTGTACAACACATAATAAGTGAATATATGAAATACAAGAGACGCCATGATAATGTAGCAAAATTAGCTCAGAAAGAATACAAGAGACGCCATGATGATGTAGCAAAGAGAATTCATTGTGAACTGCGTAAGAAAGATGGTATGAACATAACCCAGACGGAACGGCAGAGAATGAAGGTGTAAAATTGTCGTTGAACATAGATATACAACGTGATAGAGGCAAGGAGGCCAGATATTGTCATACTTGATAAGAAGGAAAAAAAACGTATAATTGTGGATATTGCAGTGCCTGCCGATGGAAGAGCACATGAAAAGGAAAGCGAAAAAGTAGATAAATACCAGGACTTGCGAAGGGAAATTGGAAGACAACAGGCAATTGAGAAAGGTGCAGGTTGTTCCTGTGGTTGTTGCTGCCCTTGGAAGTGTGACAAAGGAATCTGGCAGGTGGATTGTAAAACTAGGGACACCGGGAGATGTCGGAGCTATACGAAAGACTGCCTTGTTAGGAACTGCAAGGATCCCGAGGGAAATGTTTGAGATGTAAGAGAGAGATTATCTCTTGGTCATTCGTTATGGCCCGCCTGACGGGAGGAATGACGGCGATTCCAACAGCCAGAGCATTTTCATTATGATGATGATAATAATAATAATAATAATAATAATATTATTATTATCATTATTATTATTATTATTATTATAATTATAATAATAATAATAATAATTATTATTATTATCATTATTATTATTATTATTATTATTATTATTATTATTATTATTATTATATTTTTATTAAAAAATATAATAATAATATGATATAATAATAATAACTAATATAATAATATTATTATTATCATTATTATTATTATATATGATAATAATAATAATAATAGTAATAATAATAATAATAATAATAATAATAATAATAATAATAATAATAATAATAATAACAATAATAATAATAATGATAATAATAACAAAACAACAACAACACTGATAATAATGATAATGAATGATAATAATAATATTATTATTATCATTATCATTATTATTATTATTATCATTATTATTATTATTATTATTATTATTATTATTATTATTATTATTATTATTATTATTGTTGTTATTATTATTATTATTATTATAATTATTATTATTATTAGCAACAAAACAACAATAATAATAATAACAATAATCTCGAAACAAAAAATCACTATGAAATAACAGACACAAGAAATGTCTCCCTAAATAAACCGTTACTTTAACCGTGATTTTTGGTGAAAGCAATGAAGGGAAAAATCAGGGAATCCTCGCGGCAAAGTCTGGAAAATCCGGTACCTTCCGATGACACCATCTTCCTTTGACACTGTTTGGGCACTTTAATGTCCAAAATACGGAAATGGCTTTCGAGGTAAAGTAAACATGTTAATCAGATGTTTTTTTTTTTGTTGTTCTTGTTCTGTTTTTTTGTTTTTGTCTTTGTCTTTTTTTATGTATTGTTGTTGTTTTGTTTTGTGGAAGAAAGGAGTGGGGGGGGAAATATCGTTATATTAAAATGAAAATTGATATATTTTGGGTGGAGTTTAGAATGAAAATCACCAGTGAAATAGTACCGTAAATTTTATTAAATTACTGTCACTGTCGGACTTAATACTGAAGCTTAATTCTTAATTAGGACACAAATGACTGGAATGGAATTACCAAATACACAGCACCTGTTCGTTAACATTTATGCAAACAAAACGCGTAAAAAAATATGTACAACTAAATGAAGAACCAGTAAATCATTTTCCTTTGACTTTGGTTAATCAACTTAACACATGGACTTACACGATAAACAGACACATTAACTTAAAACATGAACAAACGATGGATCACCTTGAAACAAGTATAGCCACGGTGTGTTGACAGGTACTCACTACACCTGTTAAAGTAACAACGGGTGTCACTGTGCACTGTTTGAGTTAGTTTGTGGAGTGCTGACGACTGATGAAAAGGTTCACCAGATCGAGTCTTACAACTACTTACGTCATCTATCGACTCCTGCTCTTATATTTTCTTTCCTCTCTCTCTCTCTCTCTCTCTCTCTCTCTCTCTCTCTCTCTCTCTCTCTCTCTCTCTCTCTCTCTCTCTCTCTCTCTCTCTCTCTCTCCATCATCAAATCTGTCCATTACCTCCTTATGTTAATTAGTACATGATAATAACTAACCCAGGTGAATGAGCAGCACGTCAACTATTGAGCAGGTACACATTTTCCCACGTAGGAAAATTCATGCATCTAGAGAAAGATTCTTAAATCTAAATTCGTTATTCTTAAAAAAGGGGAAAAATTGCATTAGAACAATACCAAATAAGTATAAGTAAATGACTAAATCATACACTATGGGTGAGTCAAAGAGATCATACATTGCATTACAACCACCTCGAGTGTCCCTCTGCATTACTCAAGTACAGTACAATATATCCCAGTGTCTTCCGCGGCATACAAAACTCATCTCGAGCGCCACGTCTCAACCACGCGAGGACCCGGCATTTCAAAGCACCAGGCATCTCCCCCAGACGACACCATAGCACTATCATTTCAGGTAACTTCGGCTGATGAGGGCCAGGATCTAAGCCCTAGAAGAGTTCCCTTTGCGAGGCCCTGAATAAGGACATGTAGGGCTCGTAGAGAAGGCTGGAGTGCAGCTGATCCCGAAGGAGAGGGCTGTAGAGGTTGTCGATGGATGAGGCGGCTGACGTGACGGCCACTGGTAGGGTGGGTAGGTTTGGAAGGGACTGCAGACTCGGGAACGTCGACAGGCTGGGTGACAACAGACTGGAATTGGACTGTGGAGATATGCAGCATTAGTTACTGCCTTCTAAGTCTTCTATATAAGAATTCCGAAAAGCATACTCCGGGTATTTTTGCACAAATGACTGAGAAATTGCACTGTAAGTGGATTCGTTTCTCGAGTAACTTATTACAAGACAAGCAATGGACTAGAACATAATGCATAATATAAGAGTGACCGGCGAAGATGTTTTTTGTACATAATGAATACCCACTTCCTTCAGTGATTCTATCGTGTAGTAAAATCATAGCTTCCCTAACAATAACAAAAAGTGAATCCTCATGAAAACTTAATCGTATGTCCTTCAAAGTTGTGCGATTTTTCCTTTCTCCACGCTCAAAGGAAGAATGAAGTTACATTAGGGAAAATATAGGAAACCCTGTATTAAAGCCATACACCAGATGCAGATCCGGGATCCATCAAAGGAAGGGGGAGGAGATTTACCATAAGGGGGGGGGGCAAAGACCGAAATTTCGAGTTACTGAGGTTGGGGTTATGGAGGGGGTGACAACTCTCCTAGTGGGGATTTTTAGCGTTTCAAAGTCCTGTTTTCAAGTATACTAATGCTGATTAATGCTTAGCAGTGAGTAGAAGTTTTAATATGAAAAAGCCAATTTATACATGTGCATGGAAATTCGCCAATAACTAAAGGCACTTATAACTTCAGGCGACATTTTGTTATTCTTATATACTTATATTATAGCTAAAGTTAATCTCACATTTCGGAACATTTTGTATTACTCTGTTTAGGGGAAGCAATTTACCTCTCTAGGAACTGCCTTCAATTCTTAGAATACGTTCAAAGCAATCGAGGAAAATGACACGCCTCTGTTTTCCGTTTTCATTTTTTCCCAACGCCATACCAGCACCACCCTCCTTCCCCCATGGCTTCGGCAGGTCCTCGACGTGAACCCTACCTGTTCAGACGTCGAGTCGGAGTTACTCTGCGAGGTCTGAGTGAGGTCGTAGTACCTCATGCGCTGCTGAATTTCAGGCTCACTTGTGTTGAACTTGTAGATCAGTTTCGTCCCGTCGATGTGGAACAAAATCCCGCGCTTGTAGTAGGTCCTGTAGGGATATTTGCACGTGTTAGTTATCTGGAGGCGTGGCAAGAGCAAAAGGTTTGAGCAAGTTGCAAAGGTATCGTCAGTCTAAATCGTCTTATGGGAGGTTCACTAAGATCACATCTTCCTAAAGAGAATAATAATAATAGTAATGATAATAATAATAATAATAATAATAATAATAATAATAATAATAATAATAATAATAATATAATAATAATAATAATAATAATATAATAATAATAATGATAATAATAATAATAATAATAATAATAATAATAATAATAATAATAATATAATGATAATAACAAACTCTCCCGCCTATCGCATCTATCGCCTTGTTCGTACGATAAGAACGCTCATATCAGTGAAAAAAAAGAGTAAGAAAAAGGCCGAAAAAAAATCAGTTAGTCACTTCCCGACACAACTTGTATCCTGTGTTATATACGATGTTTTATCTAAATGATTGTGGTCTTCCTGCTTGCGTCCTGCTCTGGCTTCTGGGTGAAGGAAAATTAACGCCGGTCTTGATACGGACTGAAAGACCACGTTGCTGTGCGCGTTTCACGTTGAATTAGGACGAACGTTTAGAAACGTTTGGGGAAAGGGAGGGAGGGAGGGAGGGGGTGGGAGGGAGAGAAGAGCGTGGCAGGAGTAAATGGACGTGAAGATAGAGAGAGGAAGTTGGAGGGAAGGAGAACTAGAGAAGAATATGAATGGAGGGAATAACGAGACAAGAAAATAAATGGAAGGAATAACAACGAGACGAAAAAAATGGAGAGAATAAAGAGGAAAAAATAATAATTAAAGTAATAACAAGAAGACGAAAAAAAAAAAATGAAATGAATAGCAACAGGACGAAAAAAAAAAAAAAAAAAAAAGGAAAAATAAACAAATAAACTAAGGGAACAACAAACGAGACAAGAAAAAGAAGAAACAAATAAAACGAGAACTCAGAAGGATGTGGTCAGAGGTCCGAAATCTGACTGACTATCATAGGATGAGGAAATGCATATCAAATGCGTGGTGATGTGCAAACATGCTAATACCGACGGGGTTTATTTTATCTACTTATTCGTATACCTTGCGACCATGCGGGAAACCACACAAGAAGCGGAGAGGAGAACCATGCTCGTGCAGGTCATGCGTTTGTAGAATGGTTTAAAGACAGAAGGTAATTTGGCCTGTCTGTCTGTATGTGTATGGGTGGATGGATGCATGTCTGTCTGTCTCTCTCTCTCTCTCTCTCTCTCTCTCTCTCTCTCTCTCTCCTCTCTCTCTCTCTCTCTCTCTCTCTCTCTCTCTCTCTCTCTCTCTCTCTCTCTCTCTCTCTCTCTCCCTCCCTCCCTCCCTCCCTCCCTCCCTCCCACACAAAAACCCTTCTAGACTTACCTCATTCCTCTCGACATCTTCTCATAGTTCATATTACTGTTCTTCCTGGCCATCCCCCACAGCTGGGCCACCATGTCAGATTCCATGATTCTGTAGTGGCTAGTATTAGTCGAAACATTCCACGCACCAAGGATTATGACATACAGTACAGTTTAAGTGTTTCCCTCATGTTACTACTACTACCGTGCTGATGCTTACTGTGACCGTGCAGAACTACTTTGTCATTATAATTTGGGGTCATCTATATAGGATGCTACTGGCTCTCATGCTGTATGTGTTTATCTTCATGCATAGTGAAATAAATAGATAAATCAATCAAAATCTAAATACAATGAGGCATACATGCTTATCTATGGTTAATCAATTTAAAGTTGCAAAAAGGGAAACTTAACTATTCTAAACAGGTAGGTTGTTTTAGATGGATAGAAATAGGGGATTAGGGGATGGATAAAGAATAATGGGAATAAGAAAGGTAAGATGTGTGTGGAAGACCAGGATGTAGAGAATTAATTGAATGAAAAAGAAGGTGATGATACGGTGTGCAGTGCGTCCTATCTCAGGAATTGAGAAACTGGCAACTCACCCCAAGATCCTGGAGCACGCATTTTTTATTATTTATTTTTATTATTTATTTTTCTTTTTATTATTATTATTTTTTATCATTCTTATCAGCTGACACTTCATACTCATGTACAGTTCAGTTGCTTTTCACTACTTATTTTTTTCAATTTCTCTCTCGAAAATGATTTGGCGAATCAGAGTGCTCCTGGCTGAGTTGCCCGTTTTTCACTTTTCTGTGACTGGACAAACTATTTTTGACTTTGAGTTGATATTTAGACAGAAATATCATATGAAAAAGAGAAGGATATTTGCTAAAACGATAGTTAACATGAGATACCCAAGATGAAAGTGTTACCCAGGTGACGTGTTTGGACGGAAAAAAATATTCAGTTTAGCCGCATCAACGAAGCCCTTAAATTGGGGAAACTTCCTGAATTGCTAAATTTCTACCCTGAAAAAAAAAAATAATGCATCTAGTATATTGAGGAGTCTTCGTAGATAGGGCTATGACTGATGAGACAATAAAATAAAATGACACCCAGAATGTAAAAGATAGGAAGGACAGACAGGTGGGCGGGCATGAGGGTATGAGAAGACCTCTACTTCGGCTCTCGCGGGACTTACCTGAAGATGCCGGCGGGGCGGTCGAGCCAGCGGATGTAGATGGGCGAGTAGCGCGGGTTGTGAAGGAGGTCAAGGAGGAAACGCCACAGGAGGACGCGTGACCCGGGGCTGGGGGACACGCCGCTTCTGCCCGAGCTGGTGCCGCCCACGGAGTCTGCGGGGAGGTATACGGGCGTCAGTGGGGATTTTTTTTTTCTTGGTTTGTTTGTTTTTGTTTTAGTTTTTGTTTGTTTGTTTTTCGTTTAGTTTCTTTCATTTATTGGTGTGTTTGTTTGTTCATTTATATCTGAGAATTTCGGTATTGAATGAATGGGTCTTTTCTTATGCAGGGATTGCCACGCGGAGTCCTGCGAGTGGCAGCGCTTACCCGTGCCGAGGGCGGGGAGGTTGGGCGTGGTGGGCGTGGAGGGCGTGGAGGGCGTGAGCGGCTCGAGCAGTGACGACCTGGAGAGCGAGGAGGTGAAGCGCCGCTTGTCGTGGAAGGTGGGCGATGCCGGGAGGTCGCCCTTGGGAGAGGCCGGGTTGGAGGTCGAGGCCGAGGTGGTGGGGTGCAGGAGACGCGAGGGCGGCACCAGGCTCACCCCGCCGGCGCCCTCCTGAGGACGGGACAAACCGCGTCAGTCAAGGTTCTTCTCAAGGTTTGTATCTGATTCACTGCATGCATCAGCCCTCGCGACGGCTGGCACGCATGCCCCTTGCCGTCCCACAGTACCAGCTAAGGACTCACCTTGTCGAGCGAGAGGTCACTCGGCGCCAGGTCTTCCCCCAGGGGCGGCGCGGACCGGGGCGGGCTCGGAGGGTCGCCGGAGAAGAAGGGACTGCCATGGGGGCGTGGTTGGGGCGGGGCGGAGGCGGGGGGCGTGCACCGCGAGGGGAAGGCGGCCAGGTCGCTCTCGAGGGCGGCCGGCAGCGGCTCGCCCTTGAAGCGCTTGCTCACCTTCAGGATGGCGTCGAGGGGAGAGAAGGGGACATTATACTCATCTGTTCGCTTTCCTTATCATATAGAATTAGAAAGCAACGGACGAGGTTTTCATACGATGGTTGAAATAATTTTGCAATATACAGGCGCCTGAGAGCTCTATTATAAAAGTGGAAGACGTGCAGGTCCTTGACGATCTATTGTCTATTAGCATTGGACTGGAATTTTACGAAACGTGATGGATGATAGGAGCAAATTCTGCACATTAATTGGAACACTTAAGCTTCCTCGATTTGTTGTCTGATCGATCATTTCTCAATTCAGTCATTCCTAAATCCACACATTTCCAACCCCTAAAGCAGGCAACAAAACGCACGGAACACAGAACCCAACAACCAAAGCCACGCTACGCATGTGACGCCCTTCCCACGCCCTCATACCTGTTCCTCAGCGAGCGAGGGCGAGGCGGCCGACCTCTTGGGCCCCGGAGAGCCTTCGACCTGCGTGGGCGTCGGGGGCGAGGACGAGCTGGCCGGGGGCGTGAAGGTGAACCTCTTGGGCTCCGACCGGAAGAAGCGCGATCGGTACGACGCCGACGCTGGCAGGCGGGAGGCGGCCGGCGAAGAGGGCGCGGAGGAGCAGTCCACGCGCAGGGAGGTGATCTCCAGGTCCTCCGCCAGCTGGGGGAGAGGACGCGGGTCAGACGGCGGGGGGAAGAGTCGCCTCATGACGTGATAGATATGGCGTAAATGTGTGTGGTTGTATAGCTTCTTAGGCTAGGATTTTTTTTTTTTTTTTTTTTTTGGGGGGGGGCTTTATTGTCTTTATTTACGGACTTTCTATTACTTCCAGGGCGATATATTACGTAAACAAACTTTATCCTAGGGACTTCCCTCCTCAAAAAAGGGGAAAAAAAAAATATATTGATATTATAAATATATTACGTAAACAGTCTTTGCGACGGACTCCGGGCCCTCTCGATCTCACCTTCACCACCTCCTGGAGCTCCTGAGTGGGCACGTCGACGCAGCCGGTGTAGCAGAAGGAGAGGATGTAGCGGAGGTGGCGGGGTTGTGCGCCGCGAACAACCACAACCGGATGTTGGCCGACTGGTACGTTCTTCAGGGGGGGCAGGAGCAAGGGGTATGTTATTCAGGAGGGAAGGGAGCAGAGAGGTACGTTATTCAGGGGGGAAGGAGCAGAGAGGTACGTTATTCAGAGGTATTCCTGTGTTGTGGAAGGATGTCGAAGAGTTTCAGGGTTTTGTTGGAGAGTGCGGAGTGGATTGCGTGAATTAGTGGATGGCTTTATGTGAGAGAGAGAGAAGATGGAGAGGGAGAGAGAGAGGAGGAGGAGATGAGAGAGAGGAGAGAGAGAGAGAGAGAGAGAGAGAGAGAGGAGAGAGAGAGAGAAGAGAGAGAGAGAGAGAGAGAGAGAGAGAGAGAGAGGAGAGAGAGAGAGGAGAGAGAGAGAGAGAGAGAGAGGAGAGAAGAGAGAGAGAGAGAGAGAGAGAGAGAGAGAGAGAGAGAGAGAGAGAGAGAGAGAGAGAGAGAGAGAGAGCGTATGTGTGTGTGTTTGTGTGTGTTTAATAATAACAATTATAATGGTAATGCTAATGATGATAATAACAACAACAACAACAGCAACAATGATAATGATAATAATGATAAAATAACAATGATAATAAAAGAAAATCTCACGCCCCCCACCACCACCAACCTGCAGGACGGAGCGGAAGAAGGAGCTGGCGGCGGCGAGGACGATCCTGTGGGCGGGGAAGGAGGCGCCCTTGGTGGCCAGCGTGGCATCGGCGGAGGCGGGGTCCTGCTCGAGGCGTGCCAGGTGCTGTGCCAGGTGGTTGCCGTGGCCCTCCCAGCGGACGCGGTACTCCTCCTCTGGCACGGTCGGGGTCGGCGTCGTCCACCTGCTGACGGGGGGAGGGGGGAGGGGGAAGGGAGGGAGGGGGTTACGTGTGTATTAGGATATTTCTTGTTTTTTTTTTGTTTTTTTTCAAAGGGGGTGCAAAAAATATATATTTTTTTTAAATTAGATTATTTACTTTTTTCTTTCTTTCTTTCTTTCTTTTTTTAAGGGTTTTGGAGAACTCTCTTCCAAAGAATGTTAAATCTTCAGTTTTATTTTTTTTTTGTTTACTTTTTCTCTTTCTTGAAACTCATTCTTTCGTCCGGCATTTTTATAAATCATCTTACATAATAGTTCGATTACATTTTTTTTTGTCAAGAGTTAATTCTTGTTAATTATTATTTTATTCTAAATCTATTCTCGAAAAGACCTAAAGGATTTTTCTTTTGCATAATAAACTACAATTTTTCTTTCTTGAGGAAAAAAAAATCTGTCATTTCTCCACGTACATGATAAAAAGAAATTATATATATATATATATATATATATTATATATATTATATATATATATATATATATATATATATATATATATACCATCGGACGCCATCGATACTAGAAATATTTTACAATTTTCTATAAAAAAAAAATCTCCCTTCTTCGTACACGCAGTTTGATCCCATTTCAAATCAACTTCTTGCCCAGCGCCCCTTATAAATACGCCTTAAAATTTTGACCAAACGTAGCAGAAGGGTTTTCCTGTGCCAAAAATCCGTCTTTTTGGATTTCGTTCAACCCAAGCATCATTTACCGCCATTTTCCATCTACCTTATTTCATACTAACTCGTCGTCCATTTTTCCCTAATAATTCTACTATTCTACATTTTTACATTTCCAGCTCTACGTGGATTATTTTACATATATATTTCTTTCGCTGAAATATTAATCGGATTTATATATTTTTTCTTATAGGGCGTCTGGTCTCAGGAAATGCGAAACTGGCAACTCACCCGGGCACTGGCGCACTCCGATTCGCTAAATTCCTCTTTAATTGTATTCAAGAGACAGCTAATACCTTTATTTACATATGATTGGGGATTTTAAAGACAAATGCACATTGCATTTCTATTGATTTACTTTTGATTTATTTATTCATCTTTGTTTTTTATCTATTTTACTCATTTATTTTTTTCTTCTTCTTTTTCAAAAGAAACGTGACGAATCGGAGTATTCTGGAGTCTAAGGTGAGTTGCCAGGTTTTTCTTTTCCTGAGTCTGGCCGGACTCATTTTCACTCTGCAGTTATCAGTTTCATATACATCATCTTCGTCTGAAATCTTATCAACATCCCGTAATAAACATTGCACAACATCACTAACTAAAGTACTTAACAAATTGTTATTCCAGTATTTGTTAGGTAAGACAACCTAGCGATTTACAACATTCCTTTCAGTGGAGAACCACATTACCTCCTGTTTTTATTTCAACAAAATTCAAATAGAATTAACTGACCTTCTACTCCTTCTCTCCGCGGATACATTTCTTTTTTTTTTTTTTCTTATTGTTATTTTTTTATCTTTATATTATTTTATGAGCAGATTCAGTTCAGTCCCGCAAATGTCGAGCTGCGTGTCTGTGGTTTATTTTGGTCGGTGTCCCGGTTCTAGTTGATAAACCTACACACATACACACATATATACGCATATGAATATAAATATGTGAATATAACTGTGTGTGTATGCGTGCGTGTGTGTATATATATATATATTTGTGTGTGTATATATGTATATGTGTATGTATATATAGATGTGTGTGTGTGTGGTGTGTGTGTGTGTGTGTGTGTGTGTGTGTGTGTGTGTGTGTGTGTGTGTGTGTGTGTGTGTGTGTGTGTGTGTGTGTGTGTGTGTGTGTGTGTGTGAGTATACATGTTGCAAATAATTCATGCCGAACAAATTGTAAATAGAACAACGAAGGGAAGAACAAGAACACAATAGGCCTTTTCGCTGCCTTGCTTCTTCGGGGCAAGAAGAAGCAATACAGCTTCGGGATATTCGTGTGTTTTCTTGTTCTTCCCTTCGTTGTTCTATTTACAATTTGTTCGGCATGAATTATTTGCAACATGTATACACACACACACACACACACACACACACACACACACACACACACACACACACACACACACACACACACACACACGCACGCACATACACACACACACACACACACACACACACACACACACACACACACACACACACACACACACACACACACATATATATATATATATATATATATATATATATATATATATATATATATATGTATATATATATATATAATTTTGCAATCTCGGTAAGGAATTCACTGCGATTCACTGACTCTCCGGAATCGAAATCTGTACTGAAACTATTCAAGAATGATATACGGCTGCTATCTACAAGACCCGAGCCTCAGCAGCTAGTGAGGTGTCTAAGCTCCACTTGATACCTCCTGCGCACAGTCGTAAAAGCACGCACACAAGCACGCAAACACACATCAACATACACATACGCAAACACACACGCAGAGAAAAACAAAGGACGCCGCCTGGTATTTAAAACCCTATTACAGGGGGGAGGACTCTCAACTAATGAGAATCATCGTGAATTCTTGTGTTATTTCCATCTTGAAAGCAGAGATTATTTTTCTCTTCGTGAGTAGTACATGGCGACAAAAGTGTTTTCCTGTTCGTGATGACAGAAGCGCCGCCACGTCCTACACAGGATGACTGTCGCGTGATAACAGGGTAACATCATACCCACTCACTTGCTCTCGTCTCCTTCCACACCTAAAGCCTCTCACTCTTGCGAAATGGAGACCTCGGTGTCTTTTGTTCATTACTGCCTTTTGGATTATGCGACGGGTTAGCGGCACGTTGCAGAAGGGTGGAAGGGGAGGGGGGAGGGGGGGCAGATAAGTGTAAAGATGCGTATCCGAGAAATGTAAGATTTGCAATTATGAGCGCCATTGGAATGAAATGTACTCAGCGCCGATTTGTGGCTCCACCTATTGTTCGTACCAAGACAAGAAGGCCGGGCGGGAAGCTCAACTAAAGGCCGCCTCATTCTTTGTGGCAAATCAAAAGAAAAATAAGGTATCTGGGTTCGATGATGGTACAAAATGGATACTCTAACCGATATTGAAAGATGGGGAAGCATGCGACACTATAACGACAAAGACTACGTGGCACATACATACATTTCTTTTCCTTCTTACTAGTAAGAAGTTGTCTCAGCTATATGTAGGTATGTGGACATGCTCGAAGAGAGACAGGAAAATGCGTCACTGTGTAGGAGGAAATTCTTAGAGTGAGCCACTGCCACTCTACAAGGCAGTCGGACTTTGCTTTGATGACACTAAAAAGTACGAATTTCTGCTTCTTATTTTATGGACATAAATGGGAGAGAGAGAGAGAGAGAGAGAGAGAGAGAGAGAGAGAGAGAGAGAGAGAGAGAGAGAGAGAGTGAGATTGAGAGAGAGAGAGAGAGAGAGAGAGAGAAAGAGAGAGAGAGAGAGAGAGAGAGAGTTACGTACAAGTAAATGGGAATATAATACTTAAAAAAAAAATTGTGCATGAACGAAATTCAAGTTCTTTAAAGTAAACAAGACAAACAATCGAAGACCACACAAATTCCCCAAAAGAACGGCCATTGTTGAGAACGATGGAAACGGACTTTCATTCTCGTTTTGCTTGAGAGTTTGTGAACGCGATCGATTTCTCAGTCGAAGTAAATATAATCATGAACCAGCGGAATACTTTATTATGAATTCCACTGCGTATTGCAATCGCGAATGAGAATCGGAGACACTGCTATTAAAAGAATTCCAAATGATTTCGAGATTTTTATAAGGTTTTAGATCCTATACCAGATTCGACACCAGAAGAAATTGTCAAGTAAGAAGTATCCATTGCAGTCTTATTGTCCCGTTTGCCGCTAGATTTTGGTGCAGGCAGAGCATACATATACATACACAGATATACGTATACGTTTATATGCATACACACACACACATACACATACTCTCTCTCTCTC
>NC_051391.1:1373067-1375567 GCF_015228065.2 Penaeus monodon | reverse complement strand
TCTGTCTTCTCAACCACCCACCTAGAATGCAAAATTTTCACCACATCTGACTGGTAAGACTGAGCTCTGACAGGTCATGTCCAAGCTGAGGTGGATGTAAACATGCTTCACTGCACTCTAGGCCATAAGTTACTATGTATGTTATTTATTGACTCTACCAACTATTTCTGCTTTATTTGATTACTAGAATAACCTTTATTACTAGAATAACCTTGCCCAGTAGGGGTAATTCTGTACCAAACCACAGTCCTGTTTGGAATACCTGTCTTACTTGTTTATTACATTGTTTATTACATATTCTTCCTATCTCAATCTTATTTCAATTAAAATTTAGTACCAGGTTACATCTGTGTTCACATCCAGAAACACTAAAAATTGTAAAACTAATAACATGTCCATTTTTTATTAGTACTATTGTTTAGTTATTATATTTAAAGAATGAGCAAATGAAATAAATTTGACTAGTTTAGAATAACTTGACTGTCTTTTTATCCAACAGAAGATGCAGTATACCAGGATGAGGTAGAGTGTGGAGGGGAACTTGCTGAAATTAAAGTAGAAGTGCTGAAGAATGGGAAATTCCAAACTTCGATTCCAGTTCCAAGGTAATGTTTGTAATGTAGAAGGATGTGCATATATATGCAAAAATTGAATGTATATTTTTTACATATATGTCTGCAAATATGATATGAATCTTTTAATATAGCCTTATCAGCAGCTATAGCTTGATAAATAAAAAAGATCAAGTAAGATATTATTAGAAAGATATTTTATTACATGGAGTTGTGAATTTTTATATTATTTTATTTTTAGATGTCAACAATAAATGTCTGCAAATCAGTTTTATGTATATGCTCTAATTAATTTTTATTTTCATTTCAGCACATATTTTTCATACATCATTGGAGCAAAAGGAGCTACAAAAAAAAGAATTGAATTAGACACATACACAAATATTCATATACCTGGAAAAGGACAAGTTGGAGACATTGGTAAGGATGTATGATCACCTTAGAAGAAAAAGTATTTGAATTATTGAATAAAAAAGTATGACAGAGAAGCATGCATTACTTAAGGTTTTATTCACAGAATTGTTAGCAACTACTGCTACTCAATTATAAAAACATTTCTGCTAAAAACTTCTAGATATAAGATTAACTGGATATCTATCTATCTATGTCTGCCTGTCTGTCTATTTATTTATTTTTTTATTTTTTTTTTTTTTTTGTTATTGTTATTGATATTATTATCATTATTATTATTGTTATTGTTATTGTTATTATTGTCATTATTGTTATTATTGTCATTATTGTTATTATTGTCATTATTGTCATTATTGTCATTATTGTCATTATTGTTATCATCATCATCATCATCATCATCATCATCATCATCATCATCATCATCATCATCATCATCATCATCATCATCATCATCAATAATCATCAATCATCATCATCATCATCATCATCATCATCATCATCATCATCATCATCACTATTATTATTGTTATTGTTATTGTTATTACTATTATTATTACTGTTAGTTATTATTATTATTATTGTTATTATTAATATATATATGTATATATATATTTATTCTATTATTGTTATTATTATTATTATTATTATTATTATTATTATTATTATTATTATAATCAGCATATACCATTATTATTTTTCATGATTATTACTAATAATACTATTAGAGGTAGTATCATTGTTATTTTCATTATAGTCGTTATTGATTATTTAGCTGGTTTCTTAGTTTGTTATATAGCTCGTATATGACAAAAAAATAGATAGGTATAAATGTGATCAGCATATGAAAAGAGAGTGGGTACTGTGTCCTTCTAACCCACTGATGCTCGGTGTATCCGCAGTCCGCTGTAGTTTTGCTGTAGCTATTTTGTTCTCTCATAAGTTTCATAAGAGTTTAGTCACCAAGGAGTCAGTTGCTACCTCATCTCATGTGTTTTTCCCATTCCTTCAATTTGGGGGGAAAAGTTTTATTTCATATACTTTTATTGATATTTTCAGTGATATTATTATCGCTGTTAATATTACTGTTAATATAACATTGTTAAGTGAGATCAGATAAGCATAGTTATTGGCTCTTTGCTGATTTTGTTTTTCAGGAGCTATCTATGTGTAAACAAAATTAATGGAATATAATCACAGTGGACAGTATGCATGCACTCCTTATGTCAGTTAGCTAAGGGTGATTCAACTTAGTATCCTATAGACCTTGATTTTTTATGTCATGGGCACTGTGTGAAACCTGAGTATGAATTTTGTATACTTGGAATCTATTGTGATAAGATTTTTTTTTATTTACTCACATCTAGTGGTGGTCGGGAAGGATATGAAGACTGTGCGTCAGGCGCGAATGAAAGTCGAATTACTGGTGGATCAGGCTCGGAAGAAGCAACCATTCACACATTTCCTGTCAATACCTTTTAACAAGCCGAATATTCAAGAGAGGTTCTTGGAATTTCAGG
>NC_051391.1:1363067-1368067 GCF_015228065.2 Penaeus monodon | reverse complement strand
CACTAAACTCAATCTTACGCTTTTCTTTCCACTTGTACCATCGACAGCCCGCAAATATCTTTGATATTGTCGCTCAGTCTTGTCTTCGGTTTGCCTCTTCCTCTGTTTCCCATCACCATCCCTGTCAGCAAGTTTTTCTCAATACTTTTACTTCTCATTACATGACCAATAAACAAATTTCCTCCTGTTCAAGATGTCCAACAGCCGGTCTTTACAATTTATTTTTCTCAGCACTTCATCATTCGTCTTCTTCTCTGTCCAGCTAATACGCAGTACTCGTCTGTAACACCGCAATTCAAAACTATTGATCTTTTTCTTGTCTATCTACTTCAGCACCCAACACTCAGAACCATATGATGCAATTGGGAAAACTAATGAGTTCAATAACCACAGCTTTGTCCGTAAGGTAATGCTTCGGTCTTTCCAGATGTTATTGAGAGCAATTGTGGCGTTTTTGGCAATGGTAATTCTTCTTTTTATCTCCGGTAAATCATCATATGTATTAATTAAAACAGCTATAAGATAAGTGAACTCTTTCACATTTTCCACAATCATTCCATTGATTGTAACATGTTCATCATTGTTCATTGCCGGTTATCTTTGAATCTTCATGATCTTAGTTTTCTTGGCATTAAGAAACAAGCCAGCCTTTTCGCTTGCTTCTTTAACTTTATTTAGTAGTTGTTGTAGTTCAGTGATACTGCTGGCAATCAAAACTATATCATCGGCGTACCTCAGAATTGATATTTTGTATCCTCCAACATCCACAGTTCCTTCAAAATTCTCTAGAGCACCTCTCATAATTGTTTCAGAATATATATTAAAGAGGTGCGGAGACAGAATGCAACCCTGTCGCACTCCTTGTTTGACTTCGAACCATTCTGTTAACCCATAAGTGGTTCTTACAGCTGCTTGTTGTTGGTCTTTTTTTTTTTTTTCTTTCTTTCTTTCTTTCTTTTTTCTTTAACGGTATAGGTTCATGTTTGAGCCGTCGTGGTCACAGCATGATACTTAATTGTAGTTTTCATGTTGTGATGTTCTTGGAGTGAGTACGTGGTAGGGTCCCCAGTTCCTTTCCACGGAGAGTGCCGGTGTTACCTTTTAGGTAATCATTCTCTCTATTTTATCCGGGCTTGGGACCAGCACTGACTCAGGCTGGCTTGCCCACCCAGTGGCTAGTTAGGCAGTCGAGGCGAAGTTCCTTGCCCAAGGGAACAACGCACCAGCTGGTGACTCGAACCCTCGAACTCAGATTGCCGTCGTAACAGTCTTCAGTCCGATGCTCAAACCACTCGGCCACCGCGGCCTATGGCCTCTCTCTCTCTATATATATAAAATATATACAATATATATATTCATACGATATATATATGATTTTTTTTTTTTTTTTTTTTTTTTTCTTCTTTTTTTCTTAACGGTAGGTTCATGTTTGAGCCGCCGTGGTCACAGCATGATACTTAATTGTAGTTTTCATGTTGTGATGATCTTGGAGTGAGTACGTGGTAGGGTCCCCAGTTCCTTTCCACGGAGTGATACATATATATACTATATATATTTTTGTTTATATATAAAAATATATATATATATATATTTATATAATATATGGGGCCGCGGTGGCCGAATGGTTAGAGCGTCGGACTCAAGACTGTCACGACGGCAATCTGAGTTCGAGGGTTCGAGTCACCGACCGCCGCGTTGTTTCCCTTGGGCAAGGAACTTCACCTCGATTGCCTGCCTAGCCACTGGGTGGCCAAGGCAGCCCAAGTCAGTGCCGGGTAAATAGAGATGGTGACTCGATAAGAAAAAATCATGGAAGCCCATGATCGTCAAGCCGCGGTGGCCGAAATGGTTAGAAACGTCGACTCAAGCACTGCAACGCAACTGAATTCGAGGGTCGGTCACCACAACCGCCACGTTGTTCCCTTGGGCAAAGAACTTCACCTTGATTGCCTACCTAGCCACTGGGTGGCCAAAAGCCAGCCCAAGTCAAGTGCTAGTCCCAAGCCCGGATAAATAGAGAGAATGATTACCTAAAAAGGTACCACCGGCACTCTCCGTGGAAAGGAACTGGGGACCCTACCACGTACTCACTCCAAGAGCATCACAACATGAAAACTACAATGAAGTATCATGCTGTGACCACGGCGGCTCAGACATGAACCTACCGTTAAAAAAAGAATATAATATATAAATGATATATATATACTATATATATATCATGCGGCCGCGGTGGCCGAATGGTTAGAGCGTCGGACTCAAGACTGTCACGACGGTAATCTGAGTTCAAGGGTTCGAGTCACCGGCCGGCGCGTTGTTTCCCTTGGGCAAGGAACTTCACCTCGATTGCCTGCCTAGCCACTGGATGGCCAAGCCAGCCCAAGTCAGTGCTGGTCCCAAGCCCGGATAAAATAGAGAGAATAATTCCCTAAAAAAAAAAAAAAAAAAAGGTAATACCGGCACTCTCCGTGGAAAGGAACTGGGGACCCTACCACGTACTCACTCCAAGAGCATCACAACATGAAAACTACAATTAAGTATCATGCTGTGATACGGTATGCTCATGTTTGAGCATACCGTTATATATATATATATATATATATATATATATATATATATATATATATATATATATATATCAAACCACCGCTCTAAATTGCCAAGAAAAATCATGGAAGCCCATGATCGTCAAGGCCGCGGTGGCCGAATGGTTAGAGCATCGGACTCAAGACTGTCACGACGGCAATCTGAGTTCGAGGGTTCGAGTCACAGGCCGGCGCGTTGTTCCCTTGGGCAAAGGAACTTCACCTCGAATGCCTACCTAGCCACTGGGTGGCCAAGCCAGCCCAAGTCAGTGCTGGTCCCAAGCCCGGATAAAATAGAGAGAATGATTACCTAAAAAGGTAACACCGGCAATCTCCGTGGAAAGGAACTGGGGACCCTACCAGTAGTCACTCCAAGAGCATCACAACATGAAAACTACAATTAAGTATCATGCTGTGACCACGGCGGCTCAAACATGAACCTACCGTTAAAAAGAAAGAATATATATATATATATATATATATATATATATATATATATATACATATATATATATATATGTATATATATATAAATATATATATATATATATATATATATATATATATATATATATATATATATATATATTCATTTCATTAAATATCACCTCCATGGTAAATCATTTATAGTCATTATCATATCCATCATTTTCACTTTATATTATGGATGACTGGCAGTTAGAACAAGGTGGCTCTCAAATATTCTTTCTTTTTTAGCAGTTCCATCTAATAATACTTCTACCGTTTGTTCAGTTGCACCGAACTTCCGCCAGAAGTAAAGAATCTGCAAAGCCAGAATGACAAGCTCCACCGATCTACGCCTTATTTATCCACTGTCTGCGGTCAGCTGCTTCGTCCTGACTGATCAGATGGCTGAGTAGGCGATTCATCGGCCAAGTATTTACATTTTCCGATCATAGGACTCGTGTCATCATCAGGCCTGGGTACTAGTAACCGGTTCACAATCCGCGACGGCCTCCACTCCTTTGGATCCGCAAGTCCATCGGCGTAAGGCAGAAAAGGCGCTCCGGAACAACACTGTCATCCGCCTGTGCAGCCCGACAGAAGAGGTCTTATGGCTCTCCGGTTCCTCTTGTTACAGAGTAGCCCTTCTTTGGAAATGCTTCGAGTAGACAGTCCGGAAGTAGGAGAGCAACTTGCTGATGCCCCAGGTACCTCGACCTGCCTGTTCTTCCGATTCTGTTTCCTCAGAAACAACAGGTTCGTCAGTCTGAGAAACCTCCGGCTCACCAGCCTGAGAAACCTCTGGCTCACCAGCCTGAGACACCTCCGGTTCGCCAGCCTGAGAAACCTCCGGTTCACCAGCCTCAGAAACCTCCGATTCACCAGCCTGAGAAGCCTCCGGTTCACCAGCCTGAAAAACCTCCAGTTCACCAGTACGGCGACACTTCCTCCAGAAGTACGTACCCAGCACAGCAGCAGGCACGACGGCGACGACGAAGACAAGACCGAAAGTGATCCACCACGCAAGTGAAGCCTTCCGCTCCTCGACGATCTTGAGCGCTACGACCATTTTGATTTCGCACAGCTTCTCGTGCTACACCCGCCGATAATCTGACCACACCGTCAGCACCTTCCCCAATAAGGACTCCTCGTAAGTTCCGCATTCGGTGTCGATCTGCGTCGAGGGCAGTGCAGGAGGAATGAGGAATTTCAACCCCTTTAGTACCAGGTGATTAAATTTATCAGCTGCCATCTAAAGGTCCTCTTTGCGCTACAAGATGCCGTTATGTACCTTCCTTAGAAAATAGGAAGATACAAAAGTTCCAAAGAGGATAGCCAAAAACGGAAGTAAAAGTGCAAATACCTAAAAATTCATATTAAATTCTAGTCTCATCATGGCGTTATTCATTTTTTTCTGCTTTTAAATGCCTGGATACAAAGAAAGAACGAACGAAAGAAAGAAAGAAAGAGACAGACAGACAGAGTAATCCATTAAAACACAATAAGCAAGCAAAATAATGCGGAATAATTTTACCACCACCCGTGCTGCGATTTTTTTCCTATAAAAACGTGCCAAACCGTAGTGAAGATGCGGATACAAGAAAATCCGCACCGGCGACCCATGATGAACATCTTAGCATGACAGGCAAGATCGATGGAAAACGAAGCAGGGGCAGACAAAGACTAACCTACACAGCAAGCATAAGTAGATGGACGAGTATAACGGAACGAGAAATTTTGAAGACCACAAAAGACAGAAAGAGGTGGAAATCCATGATCGCCAACGTCCTTGTTGGACAGGGCACTTGAGAGAGAGAGAGAGAGAGAGACTCTTGTCCAATCTGAGATCAGCAAAACATAACGCCAAAAATTGTAATAACGATAAACTTATATACGTAAAGCTTGCCGATTTTTGTGAAGTGTTGGCCTCGCTAGCTAGACTACTAAGTTCAT
>NC_051391.1:1338067-1358067 GCF_015228065.2 Penaeus monodon | reverse complement strand
GTCAGAAGCTGGCAAAGAAGCAACAGAAGGAACGCCAGAAACAGCAGAAATAACTCGAGAAGGAAGAGAAGAGGCTGGAGAGAAGGCGTCGAGTATGTGACTCAACTTATTGTCAGGCGTTAGATAATCTCAGTCGGTGGGGAGATATCATCATTTACCGAAAGTTAAAAGAACGAAAACATCAGAAAGAAAAACAAAAGGAATAACAGTGTTCTTGCACTTACTGTTAAAATCTAGAGAAGAAAAAGGGGTTTTTCGTTTTCCGTTAATGATCGCAAAAAATTATTTTAATGATTATTCTGATCTCATTTATTTATATATACTCGGTGGCCGAGTGGTTAGAGCATGGGACTCAAGACTGTCACGACATCAATCTGAGTTCGAGGGTTCGAGTCACCGGCCGGCGCGTTGTTCCCTTGGGAAGGAAAATAAATATATATATATATATATATATATATATATATATATATACATATATATATATATATTATATATATATATATATATATATATATATATATATATATGGGGCCGCGGTGGCCGAATGGTTAGAGCGTCGGACTCAAAACTGTCACGACGGCAATTTGAGTTCGAGGGTTCGAGTCACCGACCGCCGCGTTGTTTCCCTTAGGCAAGGAACTTCACCTCGATTGCCTGCCTAGCCACTGGAGGACCAAGTCAGCCCAAGTCAGTGCCGGGTAAATAGAGATGGTGACTCGGAAAAAAAAAAAAAAAAAAAACACCGGGCGGAAGGCAATGGCAAACCACCGCTCTAAATTGCCAAGAAAAATCATGGAAGCACATGATTGTCAAGGCCGCGGTGGTCGAATGGTTAGAGCGTCGGACTCAAGACTGTCACGACGGCAATCTGACTTCGAGGGTTCAAGTCACCGACCGCCGCGTTGTTTCCCTTGGGCAAGGAATTTCACCTCGATTGCCTGCCTAGCCACTGGGTGGCTAAGCCAGCTCAAGTCAGTGCTGGTTCCAAGCCCGGATAAAATAAGAGAGAATGTTACCTAAAAAGGTAACACCGGCACTCTCCGTGGAAAGGAACTGGGGACCCTACCACGTACTCACTCCAAGAGCATCACAACGTGAAAACTGCAATTGAGTATCATGCTGTGACCACGGCGGCTCAGACATGAACCTACCGTTAAATGATGATGATATATATATATATATATATATATATATATATATATATATATATATATATATATATATATTGAGGCCGCGGTGGCCGAGCGGTTATTGCTTTGGGCTCAAGACTGTCACGACGGCAATCTGAGTTCGAGGGTTCGAGTCACCGGCCGGCGCGTTGTTCCCTTGGGCATCTCGATTGCCTACCTAGCCGCTGGGTGAGCAAGCCAGCCCAAGTCAGTGCCGGTCACAGAACCGGGTAAATAGAGATGGTGACTCGATAAAAACACCGGGCGGAAGGCAACGGCAAACCACCGCTCTAAAATTGCCAAGAAAGTCATGGAAATCCATGATCGCCAACGTCCTTGTAAGACAAGGCAAAAAAAGAAAGAAAAAAAAAAAAAACATATATATTGCACAGATATCAATATCTACCTATCTATCAATCTACCTGTGTGTGTGTGTGTGTGTTTCAGTAAAGTGTAATTATTGTTTTTTAGTGTGGCAAGAGTGTGGTATTTTTCTGTGATTCATCAATGGTGATTGCCCTGAACCATAAAATATTAAGTCTTTACCCATCTAGGTAGTGCCATAAAATGTGGTTCTGGCTTATACTAGAGCTACTCGACATTTAAGCCGCGCGCTCTCTCACATATGCGCGCATATGAGCACGCTCGCTGATTTAAATAATTCTAGGTAAATCGAACCTAGATACGGCGCTCCTGGCAGCCAAGGCCAGCTGTTGGCCTTACCTGTCACTTTGTCTAATGATATACAAATATGTTTATCAGTATAAACCCCGCCAACTCGCACTGGGCCCGCGCGGTGGGGTAGCGCCCAAACTCCCCAAACATGACACCAAGCAGAATGGAGACAGTTGGGGAAGGCCTACGTCCAACAACGGACCCTCAATGGCTGATAAAAAAAAAAAAAGAAGACTAAATATTTCCGTAAATGTACAAAATAAATCTGTTATGAGTTACTGGTGTATTGAAATGTGTTGATCCCCTAAGAGAACTATGTGATAGGTATTTTATATTAGGTATTTGCGGGCTGTCGATGGTATAAGTGGAAAGAAAAGCGTAAGATCGAGTTTAGTGGCGAAGGATGGTGGAGAGGTCCACGGCTGCTCAAGCATGAGCATACCGTTATTGATTGATCCTTTGTATAGGCAAAGTATATATGTAGTGTATGAAATATAAAAAATATATATCTGCATTTTGTCACTGGCCATCTATTTACATTTTAAGATGAAGTGCAGGGATTCAGTTTCTAGGTGATTTAGTTATTACCGTTGTGAATTTTAACATATATTTAATTTCTTAGTTTATTATTTATTTTTCATCATTTCACAGTTCTTAGTTTTCACCTTTGTTTAATTTTTTATATTTTTTGTTCAGGATTTCTCTCTGTTTTGGGTCCTGCCTCAAAAAGAAGAAATTCTCTTATTCAGACTAAACTCAAAGTGAATAAAGACAAGAGATCAGATTGCAGTGTTCAACATAAACGTCAACTGTGCAACTTAACAACTTTTATGGGAATGATTTTATCCTGAGGGAAGGCACAGCTAATTCTAATCACAAACTTTATTGTTATGAACAGTATTAATGAGGTCGTTGTTCAAAATAACCAGAAGACGCCGTCAATCACAAATACTAATAACAAACAATAACAAACAGACGATGAAACGGGCCTTACCATAAACGGGCCAGCCTTACCATAAAAATAAGAGCACATAACCGCTTCCTATCAGCAAAATAACATACACTTAGATACAGCAGTTACAGCACAATTTGCTTAAACATTATCAACATTCTTTTGTTGCTGTTTTCTCCTTTTTTTAATCTATTTTTCTTGAAGAAGAAGAAACTCAAGCCAGCTAAGCCGACGGAGGCGACGACGAAGATGGGGAGATGGGGAGAGGGTGAATGAGGGTGCACGAAGAAGGTTATGGATATACACACATATTGTAAATACATACATATATAGTCACCGACATGCTGCACACACACACATACACACACACACACACACACACACACACACACACACACACACACACACACACATAAAACACACACACAACATACACGGACACCTACCTCTCAGAATATTCATTTTCCACCGAGCACGTATCCCGGATCAGCATATAATTCCTGTTCACATTGGTGACGGGAAGCCATTGCGGGATTTCCAGGGCCCTCCAGTTCTCTTGGTTTGCCGGGGGAGTAGGGTTCCTGCAGGAGAAGTGCGTGTGAGAACTCTCGTGCGTTGGCATAGAGACGTGTGTGTGTGTTGTGTGTTGTGTGTGAGGTGTGTGTGTGTTCGTGTGTGTGTGTGTGTGTGTGTGTGTGTGTGTGTGTGTGTGTTCGTGTGTGTGTGTGTGTGTGTGCGTGTGTTGTTGTGTTATGTGTGTGTTTCTGTGTGTTTGTGTGTTCTGTGTTGTGTGTGTGTGTGTTCGTGTGTTGTGGGTGTGTGTTGTGTGTGTGTGTGTTGTGTTGTGTGTGTTGTGTGTGTTGTGTTGTGTGTGGTGTGTTTGTGTGTGTTGTGTGTGGTTTGTGGTGTGGTGTGTGTGTTTGTATGTGTTTGTGTGTTTGTGTGTGTGTTTGTGTGTGCGTTTGTGTGTGTTTGTGTGTGTGTTTGTGTGTGTGTGTTTTTTTTTGTGTGTGTTTGTGTGTGTGTGTGTGGTAGTGTGTGTGTGTTTGTGTGTGTGGCTGTGTGTGTGTGTGGAAAGGAACTGGGGACCCTACCACGTACTCACTCCAAGAGCATCACAACATGAAAACTGCAATTGAGAATCATGCTGTGACCACGGCGGCTCAGACATGAACCTACCGTTAAAAGAAGAAGATATATATATATATATATATATATATATATATATATATATATATATATATATAAATGAATATATATATATGTGTGCGTGTGTGTGTGTGTGTGTGTACGTGTGTATGTTGTGTGCGTGTGTATGTTGTGTGTTTGTGTATGTTGTATGTGCGTGTTTGTGTGTGTGTGTGTGCATGAGTCTCTCTACCCACACCCCATTTTACCCTTCTTATTGCCATACTGCCTTGAACTGCTATACGACTTTTGATGTGTAGTACATTTAATCATCAACTAACCCCCTCTTTACCCTTTTCACTACTACACCTTTCTATAGTGCTATATGACCTTTGATGTCTAGCACATTTATTTTGCTTTGTAACTATTAACCATTAATCATTCTTAATGGATAATTAACTTTCGCGGGTCCCACTGGGTCGACAATTTTTCATGTCCTAAACTTTCACCATTGACTGTACTGGACTACGTGATACACCTAAATCCTTAATCTCTTGACACAATTCCTTCATAGTGAAGTCCGAAGGAGTCGCCCAATATGTTTACCAAAGAGTTACAGATCCCTTATTATTTTTTTAATGGTCAGACTACTTATCACTGGAAGATTTTTTTTCCCAAGTGCCCTGTCCTCTTTAACATATATTCTGAAAAAATTACGAGAGGTGCTCTAGAGAATTTTGAAGGAACTGTAGATGTTGGAGGATACAAAATATCAAATCTAAGGTACGCCGATGATATAGTTTTAATTGCCAGCAGTATCACTGAACTACAACAACTACTAGATAAAGTTAGAGAAGCAAGCGAAAAGGCTGGCTTGTTTCTTAATGCCAAGAAAACTAAGATCATGAAGATTCAAAGATAACCGGCAATGAACATTGATGAACATGTTACAGTCAATGGAATGGTTGTGGAAAATGTGAAAGAGTTCACTTATATTGGAGCTGTTTTAACTAATACATATGATGATTCACCGGAGATAAAAAGAAGAATTACCATTGCCAAAAACGTCACAATTGCTCTCAATAACATCTGGAAAGACCGAAGCATTACCTTACGGACAAAGCTGAGATTATTGAACTCATTAGTTTTCCCAATTGCATCATATGGTTCTGAGTGTTGGGTGCTGAAGAAGATAGACAAGAAAAAGATCAATAGTTTTGAAATGTGGTGTTACAGACGAGTACTACGTATTAACTGGACAGAGAAGAAAACGAATGATGAAGTGCTGAGAAAAATGAATTGTAAAGACGGGTTGTTGGACATCTTGAACAAAAGGAAATTAAAGTTTATTGGTCATGTGATGAGAAGTAAAAGTATTGAGAAAAACTTGCTGACAGGGATGGTGATAGGAAACCGAGGAAGAGGCAAACCGAAGACAAGATCGAGTTAAGTGGCGAGGGAGAGGTCCACGGCTGCTCAAACATGAGCATACCGTTATTGATGATGATATATATATATAATGTGTATATATATTATTATTTTTTTCTTTTTTTTTACGGTAGGTTCATGCTTGAGCCGCGGGCGAGCCCGTCGGCCGGCGCGCACATGCTCGCTGATTTAAATAATTGCAGGTAAATCAAACCTAGATACGGCGCTCCTGGACAGCCAAGGCCACCTGTTGGTCTCACCTGTTTTTTTTTGCCCTTCGATAATATCTAGAGTCTTCCCTTGGGCAAGGTAGAGCAACCCTTAAGCCTCCCGAGCCAGGGTACGGTGAAAACGTTCGACTGCAGGGCACTCCCTAGAGTGTATGAACTGATTTTACAGTCTATCAATGTGGTACTGCGTCTTTTGGAGAGGAGATAGGCCCTACCAATCGCATTTGTGCCTTCTGTAACACCCATGGAATGACAACCGAAATCAATCTCATACCGGATCGGTCGAGGCCGCACTATCTTTTGGACCCTCCAGAGAGGGTAGTGTGAATTATGCTACTGGAGACGAAACATCAGAAAGAAAGGTCACAAAAGTAGAGACAGTCATTAAGTATAACACTGAACAGAATGACGATGAGATGGAGACAAGCTGTTTACTCATGGGTGCACCCACGGCCGCCTGGGCTTAGGAGCTGATGATGAATTATTTTTTTAAATTTTGAAAATGGAAATTGAAAGGAAAGAAAACATGGTTTTCAATATTTTCGTCGACACTAAGACGTAGACGAAGTGCCATTTTGTTTTACGGGAGTTAGGTATGAATTCAAGTGCTTCCGCTCTTAAGACACACACACGCACGCGAACGCACGCACGCACTTACGCGCGCAGACACGCACGCACACATACACACATGCACACGCACACATACGCACGCACACACATACGCACGCACACACACACACGCGCACGCACGCACACACACGCAAACACACGCACACACTCGCACACACTCGCACACACACACACAAGCAAACACACACACACACGTGCACACACACACGCACGCACGCGTACGTGCGCACGCTCGCGCGCGAACGCGCGAACGCGGAAGTACGCTCGCTCACATTCGCGCGCATGAGCGTGCTCACACACGCTTGCTGATTTAAATAATTCTAGGTAAATCGAACCTAGATACGGCGCTCCTGGGCAGCCAAGGCCGGCTGTTGGCCTCACATGTTTTTGTAAGGCCGCGGTGGCCGAGTGGTTAGAGCATGGGACTCAAGACTGTCACGACGTCAATCTGAGTTCGAGGGTGCGGAGAAAATGACATAGTAAAAATATTGACGGAGGTGAAGGTGATGATGGTGATAATTTCAGCTGTAATGAAGATGATGATAACTATAAGCAATTTCGTAATAATGCTTATGATGAAAAGGGTAAGTAAAAGTAATTTTGATTATGAAATTTTGATTATGCCATAGCAATAATGATGCAGAAACGGCATTGATGGTCCAATATATATATATGTGTGTGTGTTTACTTACATATATATTGGACAATCAATATTTTAAAAAAGTGTTTGATATCCCTTCTTCTTCTTTAAACGGTAGGTTCATGTCTGAGCCGCCGTGGTCACAGCATGATACTTAATTGTAGTTTTCATGCTTTCGTGATGCTCTTGAAGTGAGTACGCGGTAGCGTCCCCAGTTCCTTTCCACGGAGAGTGCCGGTGTTACCTTTTTAGGTAATCATTCTCTCTAATTTATCCGGGCTTGGGACCAGCACTGACTTGGGCTGGCTTGGCCACCCAGTGGCTAGGTAGGCAATCGAGGTGAAGCTCCTTGACCAAGGGAACAACGCGCCGGCCGGTGACTCGAACCCTCGAACTCAGATTGCCGTCGTGACAGTCTTGAGTCCGATGCTCTAACCATTCGGCCACCGCGGCCTTATATCTATGACTAATCATATATAATAACAATGAAAACAGGGATTAAGGAAGAACCTTTCTTTTCTTAATGTTCGACTTTTTAAAGTAATATCTACAAAGCTAAGAAAATTTCATCTCAGCACAAACTAGATACTACGGTATCTAAGTTACTGAAGTCAAGACACATGAAAATAATGATGTAAATATTTAACTTCGCAGCATTAATTATGTTACTTGGAGTAATCATACAGATAATTTTGCTATTAGTATCCGCCAAACGGTGTTACTTTTATTGTATTCTTCCTTTTGGAAGGTTTCAGTTGGTAAATGAGATTTTCTTTAGTTCTCTCCGGAGGCTGACTTTGGATTCCTTGAACTATAGATTGGAACGTTAACCGTGGATGATTTCCTCTTGCAGTGGCTGTTCCTACTGTAAAATTAAAATTTGTGATCCTCGTTACAGGGCGAAGCATCCACGCTCTCCGCTGACTGAAACGAGATCCGAAGAAAGCCTTAAAACCAAAAGAAAGAGGAATATTGGCAAGAGGCGAACTCACGGAGGGCACGAATGGCGGCATCGGAAGGGTTGGAAGACTCACAGCCAAGGTGAGAGTTATGAAGTATCTTACAGGAGAAGATACTGGAGGCTGAGGAAGTCTAAAGAGCAGGCTGGTTAGGATGATGATTATCGTTTTAAGAGGCGTCAAAAGAAGGCTAGTTAAGACAAGAATTATCCCAATGGAAAGTCTGATCAGGAGGCTGGCTACGACAAGGAATATTCTACCAGGAAGTCTGGGAAGGAGGAGGCTGGTCACGAGAAGGATTATCGTTTTAGGAGGCGTTAGAAGCAGGCTGATTACGACAAGAAATATTCCAACGAAAAGTCTGAGCTGGAGGCTGGCTACGACAAGAAATATTCTACCAGGAAGTCTGGGAAGGAGGAGGCTGGTCACGAGAAGGATTATCGTTATAGCGAGTCTGAGAAACTGGTCAGTGGCCACAAGGAAGATGATTCGAAGTCTGAGGTCAAAGGGCTTGGTAAGGAGGTAACCAGTGATAAGGAATCACGCGAAGCGAGCCAGAGCAAAGCGACCTCTGGTGAGAACTTCCGCTGGTTCTGGGAATCTTTCTTTGAGATGATTTTCCCGAAGGAATCGAAAACACTTCCAAGTGTGGAGGCTGTTGAAGTAGAGGAGACAAAGGACAGTGCCGGAAGTTTCCTCAGGATATCTTTCAAATTTCGCCATGGTAGGAAATCTCAAGAGTCTCATGAGGAATCCCTCGACAAGAAAGAGGATACTGTGAAGATAGTACACGGGAAGGAGAGCGACCTCAAAACGATTAATTGTCCCTGCGCACCTTGTCAGAAGCTGGCAAAGAAGCAACAGAAGGAACGCCAGAAACAGCAGAAATAACTCGAGAAGGACGAGAAGAGGCTGGAGAAAAGGCGTCGAGTATGTGACTTAACCTGTTGTCAGGCGTTAGACGTTCATGGTCACTGTTGGGGAGAACGAAAACACCAGAAAGAAAAGACAAAAAAATATCAGTGTTCATGCACTTACTGCCAAGGTCTAGAGAGGCGAAAGAGGTTTTTCGTTTTCCGTTAATGATCGCAACATCATAGTGATCATTAGAAAATTATTTTAATGATTATTCTGATCCCATTTATTTATATATACTCGGTGGCCGAGTGGTTAGAGCATGGGACTCAAGACTGTCACGACGTCAATCTGAGTTCGAGGGTTCGGAGAAAATGACATAGTAAAAATATTGACGGAGGTGAAGAGGATGATGATGATAATTTCAGCTGTAATGAAGATGATGATAACGATAAGCAATTTCGTAATAATGCTTATGATGAAAAGGGTAAGTAAAAGTAATTTTGATTATGACATAGCAATAATGATGCAGAAACGGCATTGATGGTCCAATATATATATATGTGTGTGTGTGTTTACTTATATATATATTGGACAATCAATATTTTAAAAAAGTGTTTGATATCCCTTGTGTATAATAAGCGAAATCAAATAAACAATAAACCCATATTCATGACTAATCATATATAAACAATGAAAACAGGGATTAAGGAAGAACCTTTCTTTTCTTAATGTTCGACTTTTTAAAGTAATATCTACAAAGCTAAGAAAATTTCATCTCAGCACAAACTAGATACTACGGTATCTAAGTTACTGAAGTCAAGACACATGAAAATAATGATATAGATATTTAACTTCGCAGCATTAATTATGTTACTTGGAGTAATCATACAGATAATTTTGCGATTAGTATCCGCTAAACGGTGTTACTTTTATTATATTCTTCCTTTTGGAAGGTTTCAGTTGGTAAATGAGATTTTCTTTAGTTCTCTCCGGAGGCTGACTTTGGATTCCTTGAACTATAGATTGGAACGTTAACCGTGGATGATTTCCTTTTGCAGTGGCTGTTTCTACTGTAAAATTTATATTCGTGATCCTCGTTACAGGGCGAAGCATCCACGCTCTCCGCTGACTGAAACGAGATCCGAAGAAAGCCTTAAAACCAGAAGAGAGTGGAATATTGGCAAGAGGCGAACAAACGGAGGGCACGAATGGCGGCATCGGAAGGGTTGGAAGACTCACAGCCAAGGTGAGAGTTATGAAGTATCTTACAGGAGAAGAGACTGGAGCCTGAGGAAGTCTGAAGAGCAGGCTGGTTAGGATGATGATTATCGTTTTAAGAGGCGTCAAAAGAAGGCTAGTTAAGACAAGAATTATCCCAACGGAAAGTCTGATCAGGAGGCTGGCCACGACAAGAAATATTCTACCAGGAAGTCTGGGAAGGAGGAGGCTGGTCACGAGAAGGATTATCGTTATAGCGAGTCTGAGAAACTGGTCAGTGGCCACAAGGAAGATGATTCGAAGTTTGGGGTCAAAGGGCCTGATAAGGAGGTTACCAGTGATAAGGAATCACGTGAAGCGAGCCAGAGCAAAGCGACCTCACGTGAGAACTTAAGCTGGTTCTGGGAATCTTTCTTTAAGAGGATTTTCCCGAAGGAATCGAAAACACTTCCAAGTGTGGAGGCTGTTGAAATAGAGGAGACATCTCAAGAGTCCCATGAGAAATCCCTCGACAAGAAAGAGGATACTGTGAAGATAGTACACGGGAAGGAGAGCGACCTCAAAACGATTAATTGTCCTTGCGCACCTTGTCAGAAGCTGGCATAGAAGCAACAGAAGGAACGCCGGAAACAGCAGAAATAACTCGAGAAGGAAGAGAAGAGGCTGGAGAAAAGGCGTCGAGTATGTGACTTAACCTGTTGTCAGGCGTTAGACGTTCATGGTCACTGTTGGGGAGAACGAAAACACCAGAAAGAAAAGGCAAAAAAATATCAGTGTTCATGCACTTACTGCCAAGGTCTAGAGAGGCGAAAGAGGTTTTTCGTTTTCCGTTAATGATCGCAACATCATAGTGATCATTAGAAAATTATTTTAATGATTATTCTGATCCCATTTATTTATATATACTCGGTGGGACTCAAGACTGTCACGACGTCAATCTGAGTTCGAGGGTACGAGTTACCGGCCGGCGCGTTGTTCCCTTGGGCAAGGAAAATAAATATATACATATATACATTAATATTGAGGCCACGGTGGCTGAGCGGTTAGAGCTTCGGGCTTAAGACTGTCACGACGGCAATCTGAGTTCGAGGGTTCGAGTCACCGGCCGGCGCGTTGTTCCCTTGGGCAAGGAACTTCACCTCGATTGCCTACCTAGCCGCTGGGTGAGCAAGCCAGCCCAAGTCAGTGCCGGTCACAGAACCGGGTAAATAGAAATGGTAACTCGATAAAAACACCGGGCGGAAGGCAACGGCAAACCACCGCTCTAGAATTGCCAAGAAAATCGTGGAAATCCATGATCGCCAACGTCCTTGTAGGACAAGGCACTTAAAAAAAAAAAAAAAAAAAACATATATTACACAGATATCAATATCAATATCCACCTATCTATCTATCTACCTGTGTGTGTGTGTGTGTGTTTCAGTAAAGTGTAATTATTGTTTTTTAGTGTGGTTTTCTGTGATTCATCAATGGTGATTGCACTGAACCATAAAATAGTAAGTCTTTACCCATCTAGGTAGTGCCATAAAATGTGGTTCTGGCTTATACTAGAGCTACTCGACATTTAAGCCGCGCGCTCTCTCACATATGCGCGCATATGAGCACGCTCGCTGATTTAAATAATTCTAGGTAAATCGAACCTAGATACGGCGCTCCTGGCAGCCAAGGCCAGCTGTTGGCCTCACCTGTCACTTTGTCTAATGATATACAAATATGTTTATCAGTATAAACCCCGCCAACTCGCACTGGGCCAGCGCGGTGGGGTAGGCCCAAACTCCCCAAACATGAAACCAAGCAGAATGGAGACAGTTGGGGAAGGCCTACGTCCAACAACGGGCCCTCAATGGCTGATAAAAAAAAAAAAAAGAAGACTAAATATTTCCGTAAATGTACAAAATAAATGTTATGAGTTACTGGTGTATTGAAATGTGTTGATCCCCTAAGAGAACTATGTGATAGGTATTTTATATTAGGGATCCTTTGTATAGGCAAAGTATATCTTTAGTGTATAAAATATAAAAAATATATATCTGCATTTGGTCACTGGCCATCTATTTACATTTTAAGATGAAGTGCAGGGATTCAGTTTCTAGGTGATTTAGTTATTACCGTTGTGAATTTTAACATATATTTAATTTCTTAGTTTATTATTTATTTTTCATCATTTCACAGTTCTTAGTTTTCACCTTTGTTTAATTTTTTATATTTTTTGTTCAGGATTTCTCTCTGTTTTGGGTCCTGCCTCAAAAAGAAGAAATTCTCTTATTCAGACTAAACTCAAAGTGAATAAAGACAAGAGATCAGATTGCAGTGTTCAACATAAACGTCAACTGTGCAACTTAACAACTTTTATGGGAATGATTTTATCCTGAGGGAAGGCACAGCTAATTCTAATCACAAACTTTATTGTTATGAACAGTATTAATGAGGTCGTTGTTCAAAATAACCAGAAGACGCCGTCAATCACAAATACTAATAACAAACAATAACAAACAGACGATGAAACGGGCCTTACCATAAACGGGCCAGCCTTACCATAAAAATAAGAGCACATAACCGCTTCCTATCAGCAAAATAACATACACTTAGATACAGCAGTTACAGCACAATTTGCTTAAACATTATCAACATTCTTGTTTTCTCCTTTTTTATCTATTTTTCTTGAAGAAGAAGAAACTCAAGCCAGCTAAGCCGACGGAGGCGACGACGAAGGTAATCATAGAGATCATGTAGGCTTGGCTTTCTCTGGCCAGGGCGTCGTACTCCTCCTGGGTGGGTCCAGGGGCCGAGGTCATGCCTGGGGTGGGCGAGGTGGGCGAGGTGGGCCCGTCCTCCTGCATGGCAATGTGCCACCTGGGGGGATGGGGAGAGGGGGAATGAGGGTGCACGAAGATGGTTATGGATATCCACACATATTGTAAATACATACATATATAGTCACCGACATGCACACACATAACATTCAACACACACACACACACACACACACACACACAACATACAACACACATACAACACACACACAACATACACGGACACTTACCTCTCAGAATATTCATTTTCCACGGCCGTATCCCGGATCAGAATATAATTCTGTTTACTGGTGACGGGAGCATTGCGGGTTTCTGGGTGTTTTTGGTTTGGGGGAGTGGGTTCTGAGGGTGTTGCGTGTGAGATCTCGTGCGTGGCATAGACGTGTGTGTGTGTTCGTTGTGTGTTTGTGGGGTGTGTGTGATGTGTGGTGTGATGATGTTGTGTGTTGTGTGTTGTGGGTGTGTGTGTGCTTGTGTGTGTGTGTGTGTTTGTGTGTATTGTGTTGTGTATGTGTGTGTGTTGTGTGTTGTTGTGTGTGTGTTTGTGTGTTGTGTTTGTGTGTTTGTGTGTGTGTTGTGTTGTGTGTGTGTTGTGTGTAGTGTGTGTTGTGTGTGTTTGTGTGATGTTGTGTTTGTGTGTTGTGTTGTGTTTTGTTTGTGTGTGTGTTTGTTGTGTGTGTTTGTGTGTGTTTGTGTGTTGTTTGTGTGTTTTTGTGTGTTGTGTGTGTTTGTGTGTGTTTGTGTGTTTGTTGTGTGTTGTTTGTGTTTGTGTGTTGTTTGTGTGTGTTTGTGTGTGTGTTTGTGTGTGTGTTGTGTGTGTTGTGTTGTGTGTGTTTGGTGTGTGTATGTTTGTATGTTTGTGTGTGCATGTGTGTGTGTGTGTATGTGCGTGTGTATGTGTGTGTGTGTATACATACACAGATACACACACTACCTCTCCCTCCCTCTCTTTTTCTTTCCTCGTCCCCTCTTCTTCCCCCCCCCCCCCTTTCCTTTCTCCCTCCCTGTAACTTACCCATAAATAGCGAAATTGGTCCACAGTGTCACCATGTAATCCTTGACCCGCAGCTGTTCCTCGGTGTCAAGGTCAGCGGGCAGAGAGAAGAGGTACATTAGGTCATCAGCGTGAGTCACACCTGAGAGGGGAAAAAAAGAAAAATTAGTTTTTTTTTCGTTTTCGTTTCTTTTTTTTCTTTTTCTTTTTTTGAAAAGATCTAAAAAAAAATCATTTTCGTTTCTTTTTTTGTTGTGAGCCCGTGATTTTTGTTTCGGAGGGATTAATAGGCAGATAGATAGATAGATAGATAGATAGATAGATAGCTAAATGAACGCAACTAAGTATTTCTCTCTCTCTCTCTCTCACTCACTCTCTCTCTCTCTATCTCTCTCTCTCTCTCTCTCTCTCTCTCTCTCCTCTCTCTCTCTCTCTCTCTCTCTCTTCTCTCTCTCTCTCTCTCTCTCTCTCTCTCTCTCTCTCTTTCTCTCTCTCTCTTTCTCTCTCTCTCTTCTCTCTCTTCTCTCTCTCTTCTCCTTCTCTCTCTCTCTCTCTCTCTTTCTTTCTCTCTCTCTCTCTCTTCTCTCTCTCTCTCTCTCTCTCTCTCTCTCTCTCTCTCTCTCTCTCTCTCTGGTTTGAAAAGCATGCCCTGGTACCCCCTCCCCCTCCTCCCCCCTCCTCCCAACCCACCTGGTCTGAAAGGCATGCCCTCGTATCCCATGAAGAGCCACCGGAACATGCTGTCGTCGGATTCGTAGTCGAAGGAGTACACGAAGGTGCCCGCCGAGGTGCCGTTGGCGTGGAGCTTGGCCGTCCGCCACGCCCCCGCCTTCAGGAAGAACACCCCGGCCATCTGGGGGGAGGAGGAGGGAGGGGTGAGAACGGAGGGCGGGGTGAGGGAGGTGGGAGGAGGGAGGGAGGGGGTGAGAAGGGAGAGGGAGTGAGGGAGGTGGGAGAAGGGAGGGAGGGGTGAGAAGGGGTGAGGGAGTGGGAGGGGGGTGTGGGAGGTGGGAGGGTGAGGGAAGGAAGAGGGATGGGGAGGGAGAGAGGGACAGGGGGGTGAGAAGGGAGAGGAGGGCGTGGGGGATAGGGAAAGAGGGTGGGGGAGGGGGAAGGAAGAGGGGGAGAGGGAGAAGGAAGTTGAAGAAAAGGGAAAAGGGATAGTGAGTGAGAGGGGATGAGAGGGGAGGGTGAAAAGGGTGGGAGAAGATGGAGAAAGAGAGGGAGAGGGAGAAGGAGGAGGATGGGGAGGATCTAATTCCGGGGAAGGAGGGAGGGAGAGGGGGAGGGAGAGTCAGAGAGAGAGAGGGAAAGGAAAAGGGAGAGGGAGAGGGAGATCGGGAAGAAGAGAGAGAGAGCGAGGGGAGAGGGATGGGGAGAGGGGGAGGGAAAGGGAGAGGGATGGGGAAGGAAGGAGGGAAGGAAGAGGGAGGGAGACTTTTGGGACAAAATCTTATATCGAGACAGACAGACAGACAGACACACAGACAGACAGACAGACACACACACACACACACAAACACACAGACAGACAGACAGACAGACACACAAACACACAGACAGACAGACAGACAGACACACAAACACACAGACAGACAGACAGACAGACACACAAACACACAGACAGACAGACAGACAGACACACAACACACAGACAGACAGACAGACAGACAAACAGACAGACACGCAACACACAGACAACAGACACGACGTCGAGATCCCAACCCGCGTCGAAGTCGCGACACGACGCCCATGAGGTAAGCATCCTCGATCGATTCCGCCATCCCGTGCGTCTGGTCCGTCACGCCTGGGGGAGAGGAGGAGGCTGATAAAGGAATGGGGAGAGGAGGAGGCTGATAAAGGAAGGGGGAGAGGAGGAGGCTGATAAAGGAATGGGGAGAGGAGGAGGCTGATAAAGGAAGGGGGAGAGGAGGAGGAGGATAAAGGAAGGGGGAGAGGAGGAGGCTGATAAAGGAAGGGGGAGAAAAGAAAATAATAAAAGCATGAAGAGAGTGACATACCGAATGCGTTGAGAAGGTCGGTCAGCATCTGTTCTCGCTTATACACATCATCCTCCATATACTCATTGGGACGAGGTAAGCAGTGTACATAACTGGAAGAGAGAAAGCAAATTAGGCTTTATTATGTACGTGTATTAAGTTCAGGTTCATCCTATATGCTTATATGTTATATGCTTCATTTTAAAGTTAACGGAATTCGGTTGTATTTTTGAAGAAGTTGTGAGTTTTTTTTATCAATTAACTTGTATTAGGAAAAAATCGTTTATTCTTTACAAGGCACATGTTTTAAGTTTTATAAGATTTTACAAGTTTTAAAATGCATTCTCTAATATTGGTAGTTTCATAAGACTATCGAAAGAATGTTATATCAGCAAGATATTCTGACTGTTGCCAATAACGAGAACATCCCACACCATCCTACAAGACCATTTCATCCTTCAGTCTTTTACTTTAATCTCCCAGTCACATTAACCTTCCAAATTTAAATCCCTAATCCTTAGTTATCTCAATCCCTCAACTCCACTTAATCCATCCCCTTCAAAAAGAACCCCACCCCCCCAAAAAAAGAAAAAAAAAAAGTGAAATAAAATAAAAATAAAACCCCCTGAAGCTTCATCCTCTCCTCAACTCACTCCCCAGCACGAAGGACCCCTCGTGTTTGTTGGCCCCGATCATGAGAGGGACGTCGGCCACATCCCCGTCGGCGTAGTACTCCTCAGGAAGCTTCGTCACCAGCGAACCCGCAAGGCCCTCCACCTGCGTGACGGGGGCGGCGCCGCGGAAACCCATCTCGCCCCGCTGACGATCGTCGGACTGGTACGGGTGGAGAGGAGAGAGAGAGGGGCGTGGGTGGAGGGGAGAGAGAGAGGGGCGTGGGTGGAGGGGAGAGAGAGAGGGGCGCGGGTGGAGGGTGGAGGGGAGAGAGAGAGGGGCGTGGGTGGAGGGGAAGAGAGAGAGGGGCGTGGGTGGAGGGGAGAGAGAGAGGGGCGTGGGTGGAGGGTGGAGGGAGAGAGAGAGGGGCGGTGGGTGGAGGGTGGAGGGGAGAGAGGAGGGCGTTGGGTGGAAGGTGGGAGAGAGAGAGGGGGGGCGTGGGTGGGGGTGGGGAAAGAGAGAGAGGGGAGTGGGGTGGAGGGTGGAGGGGAGAGAGAGAGGGGCGTGGGTAGGAGGGGAGAGGGAGCTGGGCGTGGGTGGAGGGTGGAGGGGAGAGAGATAGAGGGGCATGGTGGGGGGAAAAGAAGAGAGGGTGGGTGGAGGGTGGAGAGAGAGGAGAGGGCGTGGGTGGAGGGAGAGAGAGAGGGGCGTGGGTGGAGGGGAGAGAGAGAGGGGCGTGGGTGGAGGGGAGAGAGAGAGGGGCGTGGTGTGGAGGGAGAGAGAGAGGGGGCGCGGGTGAGGGTGGAGGGAGAGAGAGAGGGGCGTGGGGTAGGGAGGAGAGAGAGAGAGGGCGTGGGTGGAGGGTGGAGGGAGAGAGAGAGGGGCGTGGGTGGAGAGGAGAGAGAGAGGGGCGTGGGTGGAGGTGGGGGGAGAGAGAGAGGGGCGTGGATGGAGGGGAGAGAGAGAGGGGAGAAAGAAAGGAGAGAAAGGAGATGGGGGGGGGGGAGACAGATCATATATAAGTATTACATTGTTTGCATAGATATATCATTTTGTTTGTCTTATGTTCATATTATTGTATGATCATTTGCGCTTCTACTACAGTACTATTATTTGTTTATCTATAATCTAACCACATATTGATTCATATATTTATCAATTTCTGCATTAATGAAACGTCCTCTCATCCAACCTGTCCTCGTGAATACGTTCTTCCCCGCTCATGTCCCTCCTACTCTTTATTCTCCTTCTCCTCTTCCCCTTTCCCGTCATTTTCTCTATCATCTTTCCTCTCCTTTCCCTTCCTTTCCCTCCCCTCTCCTCTTTCTCTCACCTCTTTTCTCTTGCCTCTTTTCTCTCCTGTCTTCCCCTATTCCTTCCCTACCTTTCTCTCTGCCTCCTTCCTCTCCCTCTCCTCCTCCTCTCCCCCCTTTCCCACTCCCTCTCCCTTTCCCCCATCACCCTACCTTCCTCCCTTTTCCCCCCCTTTCCCCCTCCTGCTTTTCTTCTCCTCTTCCTTCTCCTCCTTTCTCCCTACCCCCCTGAGTGCCAGGTCGTCCGTCCTATTCGTTCCTCCTCCCCCTCTTTCCTCCTCCCCCCCCTCCCCCTCCTTCCCCCTTCCCCCCTCCTACCTCCCCTTCCCCATCCCCACCCCCCCACCCCCCAAACCCCTTTCCCCCCCCCTCCCCCCCCTTCCTCTTCTTCCCCCCTCCCTTTCCTCTTTCCTTTTCCCCTTTTTCCTCCCTCCTTTTCCCCCTTTTCCCATTTCCCCCCTCCCTCCTATTCCTCCCTCCCTCCTATTCCTCCCACCTCCCCCTACCTCCTTCCCACTTCCCTCTCCCCTCCCCCCCCCCACCCCCCCTTCCCCTTACCTACCCACCCCCGAGCCACCCTAGCATTTCCCGGGGTGCCCTTTCCTTTCCCCCCCTCCCCCCCCTCTTCCCCCCCCACCCACGCCCCCCCCCTCCCCCTTTTTCCTCTCCCCCCTCCCACCTCCTCCCTCCTTCTTCCTCCCTCTCCCCTCCCTACCTCCCCCCCTCCCTCCCCACCTCCCATCCCCCCTCCTCCCTATCCACCTACCACGAACCGATCCATAGTCATTGCCAGGTCGTCGGCCGACACACCCATCATGCAGTCGTACAGGGCAGCGTGGTCGTCTGTCGGGCACCCGTTGGCTGCTCCGAGGAGTTCAGCGGATACGACCGGGTCCGGGTCATGGGACCAGTGCTCGAGAGCCGACCCGCTCTCGCCAATGACCCGGTGGAAGAGTCCTGCGCGAGAGAGAGGAGAAGGGGAGAGTGAGGGAAGTTAGAAAAAAGGGATGATGAAGAAGGAAACGAAGGAGGTGAAGAAGGAAACGAAGGAGATGAAGAAGGAGATGAAGAAGAAGAAGAAGAAGAAGAAGAAAATAATAATGATGATAAAAGGGAGAGAAGAAGGAGATGAAAAAGAAGGAGAAGTAAAAAAGAAGAAGAAGAAAAAGAAAGAGAAGAAGAAAAAGAAAAAGAGAAGAAGAAGGTAAAGAGAATGTAAAAAAAAGAGCAAAGACACAACAGACATAATAATAATAATAATAATAATAATAATAAAGAAAATGAATACATGAATAATAACAATAAATAAAATCATAAAACAAATGATAAATAAAATGAAAAAAAAAAAATGATAAAATTCTATATACAGCATATTTATAACGTTATAATTACTAATTGTAATAACAGCTAAAAAATAAGCACTCACCATAACATACACCCAAAAAATGCTCAAACGCTTACTCACACTATCACACTAAGTAATCCTCAATCACACTCACTAACATACCAATAGACCTACCATACATCGCCTTACTAACCTTAATAAACGCCCATGTATATATAGCTACTACCTTACATCTACTTCGAGTGAGAGCTCAGCTGACCACGCCTTTCGGGGGCATAGGGCGCTGCCTGGCTTCCTCTTCTTCTGCACTCTACACCGCCATTCCACCTCTCTACCTACACTTACCAATACTCGTCGAACATGGCACCTAGCTTTCGTACCTGACTTCACTCAGTTCATCACGAACCAGCTATTAACTCGCTCGAAACGTTACTCATACTCCTCGATGAATCTCATGCACGCCTCACACTAACGTGACAGCACTAACTGTCACCACGGATCGCGTAGTAATGATCTTCTACGAGCGGGCCTCATTCTCCCAAGCACTATTCACCTTTTTCATCGCCATCCCCGAGTTTCACGAACGAGGAAGTGATAACGGGCGGGACCGGATTTCCGCAAAGTGTTCACCGGTTAGCTCCTCCAAATGATGTGAGAACGAGGAAGAGAAGTGAGGAACAAATAATAGGGCGTAATTAGACGGTAGAGGATGGAGAGAGAGAGAGAATAACTAGAAACGTCAAATAGATAGAGACGAGCCCGAAGAGAGAGAGAGAAGAAGGAGGAGGGATTGAGAGGAAGTTTGAGAATGGGCGACGAACTGAGGAGGGAGGGGGAGAGAGATAGAGAGAGGAGAAGGAGAGAGAGAGAGAGAGAGAGAGAGAGAGAGAGAGAGAAAAAAAGAGAAAGAGAGAGAGAGAGAGAGAGAGAGAGAGAGAGAGAGAGAACGAGAGAGAGAGAATGAGAGAGAGAGAGGGACAGAGACACAGACAGAAACAGACGAAACAGACGAAACAGACGAAACAGACGAAACAGA